>NC_140229.1:24045754-24225754 GCF_951802725.1 Rutilus rutilus | reverse complement strand
ATGATGATAAATTGATATAGACGAGTGTTACAACCAGGCGTTTCCAAATGTGCAATGCAATCGAGCACACATTCAACATTTTAAAGAGTCAATTCAGTTCAGAGTGGAGGACAATCCTAGTAAAGTAAGCCAGACTGCAATATTGCATGTAACGCCCACATTATTGTAAACATAAATCCAAGTGAGTTCAGACCAACTCACGAGATCATTTGCACAGTACACATGTAAGTATAATTCTTGTGGTTCGGATAAGAAAGCGTGTGCTAACTGAGCAATGAGTTATCTATGCATTCAAATGAAGCCTTTTGGTCTGAAAGAGTTTGAAAGAGTTGGCCTAAAAACTGCTGAGAGCTCTGGCACTTACTCAGGGAAATGTTTGGTTTGTCAGCCGATAAAATAGATTACATGCTAGGCTGGAAGTCTGTGATCCTTAGGCAGTCTCTTCAACTGGAACAATGGGAGAGCGTCACAGCTCGGAGACAATTCGAAACAATTTCCCAATCTCCATGTTAAACCACAGCCGATGAGGCTTATTTTCATCTACGTTATACATTATACTTACTGTTCATCAGCATGATTGATGCATTATTATGTGCATATCTCAGACAGTGCGAGCAAATGGTCTCAAATGGTCCTCAAATGATGAAATGCATTATTGGAGGATTTTCTGGGTTATCGAGTTTACTGCAGGCCTACTGACGTTGACGAAAGTCTGTTGAATGCAATAGTCAGTATATTATGAACTATCACTGTTGTGTCATTGATCAATACAGTTTTCACACTTGAAATGGTTAGCCATATGACTATGTTTTAACTTAATTTCGTATGTGTTTTCTGTACAGTTGTGGACTCACAATCTTTTCCCCCACAGTGTTCTCCCTTGTAAAAAAAAGTGTACACTTAAGTACTTATTATGGAAAAAATGTAATTTACAAGAATATACTGAATGCATTTTTTAGGACACTTAATTGCATAATTAAACAACAGCAATACAATGGAAATCTATTATAGTGTACATTTCTATTAAATGCAATTAACTTTAGAATACTTTTTCGAGTATAAGTAGGAGATAAGTACATATTTATATGCAATTTCATAACTATTGTCTATGTAATATGGTTAAAGTGTACTGCTGAATGTACTGACACGCATTTATGGTAAACTAAAATATATTAATGTCATTTCTATTTAAAATTGTATGACGTACTAAAAATATTTGTATGTTGAAGTTGCAAAAAAAAAATTATAATAAAAATGTTATACTTAAGTGCACTTAAATTTAAGTTTTAATTTATTAATATATTTTCAGCAAGTACAGTATTTAAAGTACCCTAAAGTAACCCAAAAATGATAACAAATTGCTTAATATTATTTAATATTGCTGAATACAGTAATTTATACAAACAAAATTCGGTTTTATGGGTTAAATTAAGTACAAAATACACTTTTAAGGTAACAATTGCAGGTTACCTCTTTTGCAGTGTACTTAAGTGCACTTCTTTTATTATACTATTGTGGTATGACCTATTTCAGATAAACCCGCCACTTAATGTCAAATAAAACCAACTGTGGTTGGTTGCTTTTTATGTCAGTCAGATTTGCCAGAACGGGCTGCAAAGTGGATCAGGCTTTATGCATTTGTTGTCACTGTTCATGTTTCCTTCAAGCACTGAAACCAAATACAGTCTGTGAAATTTCTTCCAAAGCTCATGAATATTTGAAGAGGCAAGCCTTCTTTACATCATGACTGGTTGTCTGTTGCTAGCATTTCGAGAACACTGTACACATAAAATTGGATTACCGCTTGGTTTATTATCTCCGCAGACGTAACATAAAAGGAAATAGATTCCTGAAAGAAAGCAGATACCACAATAGAATCAACATGTGTCATCAACCATTCAAACCACAATTCAAAACAGCGCTTTATCATGAAAACAAACAGCAGCCCTCGAGTGTCAAAGCGTCAGGATGTCAGCCGGGTCTCTGTAATTGGCAGGCTCAAAGCGGGGTTGTGATCTAGTGTGGTTCTCTGCCGCTCTCTCTGACAACAGCTGACCCGCTCGGTAATTTCCCTGACGTTTATTTACATACTGGATTAAGTCTGTCAGAACTAAGCCTGCGGGCGTGAGAGACGCGTATCCAGGAGGTGAATGTTTATCTGGTGTCACAGCTTGGAAAATCTCTCCTTTTACTTTTTCTGGCACTGACAGGGCAACTTTAATAACATCTGAGAAGTGCGTAGGTGTGTATGAGTGTGTGTCAATGTGTGTGTCAAGTCCAAGGCGGGAAAAGGGCACCGGGCGATGTGACAAGGAGACGTGAGGTTTTAAGGAGATATTTTGTCAAAAGCAGACTTCAGGAAGAGATACAGCGAGGAGTCATTAAAGGTTCAGACAGAAATGTTGAGAGCAGACAGCGAACCAAAGGGAGTTTATAAGTGAACTCTCTCCTGCGGCTCTCTTCGTGACGATCGGAATTTACAGCGTCAAAATAAATGTGTCCGTGAGGAAACAAAAAACATCATAATAATTCAGTACAACGGATTGACTGTAAAGTCACGGCCACAAGAAAAATGAATACAGTAAATTTAGTTGATCTGTGGTATTGAGATTTATATACACTGTGTACAGCAGAGCATTAATATGTGTGTAATGCTCAATATATACAGTACCAGTCAAAAGTTTGGAAACATTACTATTTTTTATGTTTTTGAAAGAAGTCTCTTATGCTCATCAAGCCTGCAGTTAAAAAAAACAAACAAAAAAAAAAAAAACAGTAATATTATGAAATATTATTACAATTTAAAATAATGGTTCTCTTTTTTAATATACTTTAAAATGTAATTTATTTTTGTGATGCAAAGCTGAATTTTCATCAGCAAGTACTCCAGTCTTTGGTGTCTTATGATCCTTCAGAAATCATTCTAATATGCTGATTTATGATCAATGTTGGAAACAGTTGTGCTGCTTAATATTTTTTTATAACCTGAGATACTTTTTTCAGGATTATTTGATGAATAAAAAGTTAAAAAGAACTGTATTTATTTAGAATAGAAATCTTTTGTAACAATATACACTACCGTTCAAAAGTTTGTGAACAATAATTTTTTTTTAAATTAGAAATTAGTACTTTAATTCAACAAGAATGTGTTAAATTGATAAAAGGTGATGGTAACGATTTATATTGTTAGAAATGTTTTTATTTTGAATAAATGCTGTTTTTATGAATAAATGCTGTTAACGTTTTACTCATCAATGAATCCTGAAAAAAGTATTCCAAAAAAATATATTAAACAGCACAACTGTTTCCATCATTGATAATAACTGAGTATCAAATTATCATATTAGAATGATTTCTGAAGGATCATAAGACACCAAAGACTGGAGTACTTGCTGATGAAAATTCAGCTTTGCATCACAAAAATAAATTACATTTTAAAGTATATTAAAAAAGAGAACCATTATTTTAAATTGTAATAATATTTCATAATATTACTGTTTTTTTTTTTTTTTTTTTTTTTTTAACTGCAGGCTTGATGAGCATAAGAGACTTCTTGCAAAAGCATTAAAAATAGTAGTGTTTCCAAACTTTTGACTGGTACTGTATATATATTATACAAAAAAAAAAATATATATAATATATATAAAATGTATTATTATTTCTGAGAAGAGTTATTAAAGAAATTATACTCAATTAATTATTTATTTATTTGCCTAGCTACACTGGCAATGCATGGATGAAAAGTTTAAATAAATAACATAAATATCATTATTACACTAGTCATTATTTTTAACCGTGCAGAAGCACTGGATAATTTAGACAAACATAAACTGCAACAAAATATGCCACACATTCCTTTAAAAAAAAACAATGTAAGTCTTGTCTTACTGTCTCTCTCTTGGGCCGTGAGGTCAGGGAGACGCAGGACATGTCGTCGTGGCAACAGCAGCGTCTGAAAGGGCCACGTCGCCCAATACGGCACCACCACCAACCAGTGCTCGTTTTCCACCACCACACGCTCCTGTGTGATCAGAGACAACACAGTTCATAAAGTACACACTATATATCATGCTACTTAAGGCGAGACACTACACACTGTAAAAAATTTGTAACACTCCCCAATCAAAAATTTCAATTGACCGATAACATCTAAATTTTTCAATTGGCCCAAGTGAAAATCTGTACATTTAATTTTAGAATTTACAGAATTTCACTTGGGCCAATTGAAAAATTTAGATGTTATCGGTCAATTGAAATTTTTGATTGGGGAGTGTTACAAATTTTTTACAGTGCAGGTGAATAGGGTAAAATTTTTAAATAATAGATATCACCATGAAACTTCCTCAGTTGATTACTTACACAAGTATATTAAAAAAATGTATTACAAGTTTTAGAAATGTGTATGTTTAATTATGCAAATTAGGCATTATCTAATTAAATATGCACGATTTTGCATATATTTTCGGTAGATAGATCTGAACATATGATAAAGCCAGGTGTAAAATTCTTTTTTCATTTTGTTTACACACAAGATGAAAATAAAAACTCAGAGGGATTTCAGGATATATGCTTTCATTACCTAGGAAATCAAAATATACTGTCCATAGCCATAAAAAAATTGATTTTTGCCATATTTTTTTGATTAAAATGTCACATAAATCAGGCCAGGAATGATTTATTAACAAATCCCTCTGAAAATATCTTCAGAATACTGCTAAGTGTATAACTGGAGAGTTTGGTGTACATTGGTGCTACATAGGCTGAGATGTTTGTACTGGAGAATGACAAAAAACGCAAAAAACTCATTTTGAGAAAACGGCAGTTAAAGATTTAAATAGCTCTAAATGAGATTTCGTCATTAGCTTTAAATCCCCCTTTGGACATTCACGATTGGTTACTGATAGAAAGGAAATGCCCATATTTGGGTTACATAGCGTTGTGCAGGAGACTCTGAGCTTTACAGCGATGCCGGTCATGACAGACTTCAGTAGACGGATGGGACTCGGCGTGTCGTGTTGGAATGCTAACTTCCTGGTAAATTCGGGAGAAACTTACTGCCGCAAGTAAACAAAATGTAATAAAATAAACATCTTAATGTATATTTTCAACGTTTTCTTTATAGCAGCTTGAAAGAACACATATTGAAGGAGTAAACTAGCCCAAAATCTCAAAACTGACCACTGCAAAAGAAATCGATGTTTTTGCCTGCCATGTCTCGCCTTAATGCTGTTCAATTTCCCATTGGCCAAGGATGATGCTTGACCTTAGAAATTCTGAATGCTAGTGTACAACTTTTTCCCAATCACAAGATTCTGGTGATGAAGCTGTGGAAATGTAGCTTTAAAGCCAACAGAAGTGCTCTATGTCCTCCAAGTACTTTATTTTTGGGTGAAATATCCCTTTAAAGGTGTGATCTGTGAAGATCATTTCGGCCGTTGCATTTAGTTTCTTATGAACACTAAGGTGTACATGCTCCCTTTAGTTTCCCAATGAATTAAACAGATTTTTTATTTAAAATATATATTTAGATTTACAAACACTGAGTTCTCCAGTGTGACCGACTTAGAGTCTTCTTTTGTCTGCCTGGGAGCTTTGCACACTTGAATTTTGGCTCATTCGTCTATGCAAATGTGTTCCAACTTCAGCAGATTAGTTGGATGGATTCCGCGGACTGTAATTTCCAGCTCAATCTACAGCAGGGTTCAGGAAACGACTTTGCAGGCAGTGTTTGCGCACAAATGTGCCTCACGAAACTGATTTCAGACAGACTTCTGAGGCAGTGTAACGGTTTAATGATCTGCAACTAAATAGAGCGAGTTTTGGTGAAAACTGAACGAATATTTAGTCATTTCTCACTAGAAATGACATAAAATGTGGAAAATGTTGGTCAGCAATTTACTTTTACACACAGACACCAACAACTGCAACTTTCAGACGCCATCTTTCTTTTTTAGCTCAACTGTTATAGAATGGAAAGCCTAAGATTGTGGGATATTCAAGCTTTCAGACACAGTCACAGAGTCTGACTTGATCTCTCCAAACCCCTCCTTTCTGAGAGCCCACTCTGCTCTGATTGGTCAGATGATCCAGTCTGTTGTGATTGGTCTACTCTGCTCTGATTGGTCAGATGATCCAGTCTGTTGTGATTGGTCTACTCTGCTCTTATTGGTCAGATGGCCCAGTCTGTTGTGATTGGTCTACTCTGCTCTGATTGGTCAGATGATCCAGTCTGTTGTGATTGGTCTACTCTGCTCTTATTGGTCAGATGGCCCAGTCTGTTGTGATTGGTTTACTCTGCTCTGATTGGTCAGATGGCCCAGTCTGTTGTGATTGGTCTACTCTGCTCTGATTGGTCAGATGACCCAGTCTGTTGTGATTGGTCTACTCTGTTCTGATTGGTAAGATGATCCAGTCTGTTGTGATTGGTCTACTCTGCTCTGATTGTTTAGATGATCCAGTCTGTTGTGATTGGTCTACTCTGCTCTGATTGGTCAGATGGCCCAGTCTGTTGTGATTGGTCTACTCTGCTCTGATTGGTCAGATGATCCAGTCTGTTGTGATTGGTCTACTCTGTTCTGATTGGTAAGATGACCAAGTCTGTTGTGATTGGTCTACTCTGTTCTGATTGGTCAGATGGCCCAATCTGTTGTGATTGGTCAGATGACCAAGTCTGTTGTGATTGCTCTACTCTGCCCTGATTGGTCAGACGGCCTAGTCTGTTGTGATTGGTCTACTCTGCCCTGATTGGTCAGATGGCTCAAAGGGGGTTACGCAGCACCACGTCTTTAAAATTCGAACACATTATTCTCTATGAGTGTACACACACACCGGAGGCGCCATTAGGGGTCTGTCCACGGCGCCTAGCAACGGCTCAGGACCTTGTTCAAAATCCTGCCGCGCCACAGAATGCCATTTACATCGTTTTATATAAAATTGACATTATATTTGACTCAAATCATCATTGATATATACACTGACTTCACCCTGTGCTGCAATATACATTTAGTTTTACATCCATTTACACAAATCAGCTGTTTGAATGAAAATTGCTGATGTTATCGGATTTTCAGGTGAGATTCTCAATTCATTCAGTTAACGGACGCTCTGAAGTAAAGTGTTCAGACTGCAGACTTAGCAACGATTGTATTTAATTGTACAGTAAAATCATAACATAGTACAGACATTGTCTTAATTTCCATAAACTGAGAAAGTGCGCGTCCGGTGTGCGATACCTCGAGTTGTCCTAGACGCGGCGCGGCGCTGCGCTTCTCATCCGGTGTGCGACCCCCTTCAGTCTGTTGTGATTGGTCTACTCTGCTCTGATTGGTCAGTTGGCCCAGTCTGTTGTGATTGGTCGACTGCTTACAGCACATGTTGGAAACCAAACACCATAACTATATCTGAATTTCAGCTCCAGATCTTCCTCAGCACTTGATACACAGTGATACAAACAGTAATGATGGCTACAGTTTTTCCATATCAATTTGAGCGCGAGTCCTCGTCCTTTGGAAGTTCATGAAAAGTGGATCTACTGTCACAGCACATCTTCTCACAAAACAGCATATTCTCGACATGTCGACAACAAGAACCAAACTCTTCCAGTTTCAGCTACAAATACAGTGTTTGAGGGCGTCAAAGCAGACGTTGTTCGCATGCAGCCAATGAAGACCATAGGCTGGCATTATGCAAATTTGCATTATAGTTGACTTTAATGCCCACACTACGTATCGAAGTAGCCACACCAGGATGTGTCACCAGTGGCGCCAGACCACAAAAAGTCCATCCAAAAGTGTTCAAGTTTCATTAGATGACTTCTAAACTCTAGACATGACTTAACGCTGGCCTCAAAAGCTGCTTTCTTCTAAACAGTCACCAAAAGAGGCCAAAAGTGCTGAAGATAATGTTGACACTTTCTCTCATTTCAGCCAAAGAGCTCTGAAATGCTGTAAATGCTACTCACACACTTCTCTTACAATTCCTCCACTTCTGGTAGCTCAATTTGGCACGACAGCTGAACGTAGTTGTGTCTGGTTTGTGCCATGTATTTTTTACACTAAACTTTATAATGTTTCTCGGATAAGGTTAAAAGCTTTGCCAATTCTTTTCTTTTTATAACCTTCTCCAGCTTTTTCCTTGCTATAAACTTTACAGACATCATGACAGAAGGACCTTTGTGAAACCTCATATAAAATGAAAAATGAACACACCATCAGAACCTCCCCAAACTCCTCCTGTTCCATCACACAAAGGTTCTGGGAAATTAAAAAAAAAAACTTAAAAAAAAAACTGACACACACTTTGAACATCCACCGGAATAAATATACCATCCACTGTTTAGTTATAGACACTATTTACAATTAAGACACACTAACTCTAATCTCACATTCTTTTTAATATTGGGATGGAGGGAATGTGACACTATCAGCCCAAAAAAGATTAGAAACAAAGGGCATCGGATATAACCGTGTTGGTATAAACTGGAGCAGAAAACAGGCCCATTATTTTATAGAATTAAAAATACTTTATGGGTTTATATCAGAACTGGTCTTATTAAAAATATAAATAAAATACTGGAATTGAAGGATCTTTATTACATTTGGTTCTGATAGTTCTTGAAAGTCAGAAGTCTTCTGCCCAAGTACAGTAATATATATATATTTCCATCTCATATTTAGAGAATAGTGTTTAGAGATGCATGAAAATGCCTCAATTTTTAGATTGCCTCAGTTTGTCCTCCATGGAAAAAATAACAGCATACAGTAATAACTTGGAATACCATGAAAAATCGATGACAGAATGTACATTCTTTACAAACCATTCCTAGTTCATTACAATTGAAATCCTTATTTTACCCTTGAATGAGTCTGTGCCCCCCATGGGCCACCCAGTCAAAAATTCTCGACATGTCTGGAAACAAAGCTTTTTTCATTGTAGTTTGGTCACTTGCATTCATTGGGAACTGTACTTTTAAAGAACCGGGGAGATATTCCCTCCGGCGCTGCCCCGGAGTCCTAACCGGCTAATTTATGGCACAGAATTTAAACATTAGAAAATGGACTTTCATGAGCCTGAGGGTCAAGCAAAGAATTTAACCCTCATAAAATGTGGCCGATGTATGATTAAATCCCAGTGATGACGAGAAAAACCGTAAGATCCCAAGGACGGGATTGGAGGGCCGATTTTGGAACATGACATCCAGTGATGGATTACGAAGCATCTGAAGTTGACGTGTGGCAGCTACAGTGCAGCGAGCGCTGATGAGGAGGTGGCGTTTGACAAAGCGCAGCTCTGTTTGGCAGTGAGTGATGGCGACTGATTACAGCCTCGGTTTCACAATGATCTTCACACACTCTGACTGCAGGTGGAGAGGGGGAGAAAGCACCAACACGAGATAGCGCGAGAGAGAGAGAGAGATACGGAGAAACAGCTAGGACAGCGAGACCGACAGAGACGGATTGATAGACCTGGAATGTCATTTTCACACTTTTTTATTTCTCTGGCTTATGGCTTTTTTATGTAAAAGTACTTCTGCAAGTACAAATAATGCAAAAAAAAATTCTAAAAATTTTACGGAAAAGTTTACTTTTAAAAAAGAACAATGAAAGTAGTCCATTCGTGTGCTATATTCTGAAGCCATACGGTAACTTTTAACGTGTTTTAAAGGGACAGTTCACCCAAACCTGAACCCTTCTAAACCCTAAAGACGTTCATCCATCTTTAAAACACATATGCAGATATTTGTCATGAAATCTGAGAGATTTCTGTCCCTCCATTTAAAGCATGTTCACCCAAAACTCATAAAATAAATTCACATGAATTTAATTTAGGCTTTTATTCACATTTAGAGCAGAACAAACATGGTAAACCGAAGCTCAAGCATGCTTGAACGAAAGTCTTGTTTGGAATGACTTGACAGAATTGATGACAGAATGTTCATTTTGGGGTGAATTATTCCAAAATAATGGACATATTAAAATGTCTACGATAAAGAAAATAATAATAAAAAAAAAAAAAATCATACGTGTGGAGTTTTAACTTTGTATTCATATTGGTTTAATATGGTTACTGAAAAACTTATGCAACGTCAATTGGTGTAACCAACTAAAGAGTAATATATTTCATGTTATCATATCTTAAATACATGTGAGTGTACACATCTTTATTTATTATTTTATGATTTGATATGATCATATTACATTATATTATATTTTATTCATATATTTTCAAATTAAAAAAATATTTTATTACAAATATCATGAATTGTTAAATGATAAATATCAATTATTTTTTAGGGAGCGGCACCACATGACAATTTACAACCTCAATTAATCGTATCTTGTCATAAAGATCAATTTGATATTTTAACTTTTTATCTTGTTGACCTTGACAAAGTCATGAGGATGTACATGTAATTTCTGAAGTAATTTCCTGTTTTATGTTTCTCCCATATGATTTGATTTTTAGTAATTGCATTACTTTAATGTTTTTTTTCCCGTCTGTATATGATATGAGGACAATGATTTAAATGTACATCCACAGAAATATAAAAATGTATTTAAATATAGGAATATGTGAATTTTAAAGCATTTTTATGTAAATTAATATAAAGGACAAGAAAAGAGAATTTTACAGTCGTAGCTTGTTTTGTCCCATGTCTCAAGAATCCGTGAACTTCATTTGTCAGCAACGGATTTAACATCTCAATTATTCAGCATATGCCAGTGCCATTGTTCTTCAGTGGTTTGAGTTTTGAGGCTAATACATATGTCAAATTATTCATGAAAATCTTATGGCACTGAGAGGTTTTCCCATAACTAAACTAAACTTAGAACAACTGCCGCCTGCATACGACTGCTTGCTGTACAAGGTGTTCTACATGCACACTGACAACAATCTGGGAGCAATCTCTCCACAATGCCTCGCTGTTTGCTGTAATCCTGACTATAACATCACGTAAGCATTTGGCACATGTATCGTTGCTTATGCCATTATACATTTCCACAGAAAATTGACAGGAATGTCAACTATGAGAGCGAGTATCGTGTTTTTCCAACACAAAAATAAGTGAAAACTTGCTTCAGATCACTGGGAAACAGGCAGTTGTTTCCTCCCCATTATTTCACAGAATGAAGACATCGTTCACACACAGTCACGAAGAACAGATCAGAGCGAGTCACATGACAGAGACGCCACTCAAGTGATTAAACATTTAAAAGCAGCAGCTCTGTTACACAATGTGACTACACATCCGCTGATTATTAAATCTTCAATTAGGCCCCATTTATAAGTACATTATTAAACAATTTCTTGAGCAAGAACAATAGCAGTTCCCACAGAAACTACACTTTTTAGAGGGCTAGCAGCGAGGCCAGGCGGCAGGAACTCTCATTTTAATGTTCTGAATTTTCTTTCCATGGTGCTTTTATGAGCCGTTAGTATGAGTCATTATCTTTTATCCAAACGCACTTCCATCATCTAAATGTTCTTTTTTCATACTCCACTTGCACATTGAGCATGCACTTGTGGAGCTCTTTTCTGAAAGTTAGTTAAAACATTTCATTTATATTTAACTTGGACAATCTACAGTAGTGGTTAAAAGTGATGTCCGGAGTGGACTGGTGTGGGGATTTGTATTTAATGACCCAACAAGTTCAATTAAACCATTCAAATATGAGGAAAATATTACTTTTTTTTTTAAAAACTATTCTAAATATGAGGGAAGAACAAAACACTAAACTTGGTTAAGACACCCATGGCCCGGAAAGCTCCAAATAGCAATTAAACATCTAAAGTATCTTCATTTGTACATTTGCTTAGTCTGTGAAAAACGTTTTCATTCTTACTCGTGCTGACGGACAGCCAAAGCATGCGCACAAAGACGCGATCCCAATATATACATATACACAGAATTACAGTATTTCAAAATATCTGTCTTGGCGAGTATTCACGCAAACAAAATCTTATATGTCGTATGTGAACGCTTAAAGGGATACTCCACTTTTTTCGGAAATATGCTCATTTTACAACTCCCCCAGAGTTAAACAGTTGAGTTTTACCGTTTTCGAATCCATTCAGCCGAACTCCGGGTCTGACGGTACCACTTTTAGCATAGCTTAGCATAGATCATTGATTCATACGAGTCCAGTAGCATTTCTTTCAAAATGACCAAAGAGTTTCAATATTTTTCCTATTTAAAACTTGACTCTTCTGTAGTTAAACCGTGTACTAAGATCGACGGAAAATGAAAAGTTGCGATTTTCTAAGCCTATATGGCTAGGAACTATACTCTCATTCCAGCGTAATAATCAAGGAACTGTGCGGCCGTACCATGGGTGCAGCAGGCGTAGTGATATGACGCAGCGCCTGAAAATAGGTCTAATAGGTTAGACAAACTTAGTCCCGGTCACGTTGGAAGAAGTTACCGAGCTGGGGACTATTTTTAGGCGCTGCGTCATATCACTACGCCTGCTGCACTCATGGTACGGCCGCACAGTTCCTTGATTATTACGCTGGAATGAGAGTAGTTCCTAGCCATATAGGCTTAGAAAATCGCAACTTTTCATTTTCCGTCGATCTTAGTACACGGTTTAACTACAGAAGAGTCAAGTTTTAAATAGGAAAAATATTGAAACTCTTTGGTCATTTTGAAAGAAATGCTACTGGACTCGTATGAATCAATGATCTATGCTAAGCTATGCTAAAAGTGGTACCGTCAGACCCGGAGTTCGGCTGAATGGATTCGAAAACGGTAAAACTCAACTGTTTAACTCTGGGGGAGTTGTAAAATGAGCATATTTCCGAAAAAAGTGGAGTATCCCTTTAACTGTTGGGGAAAAACATCTGAAGTGTAACATTATTTTAGATCTGTGCGGTGCAGTAGGTCTTAATACATAGGCTGTCTGTTTCATTCATGTTAAACAAACAATTGCGGAATCATGGAAAAAAAAGTTTAATATATATATTTCTTATAGATATTTGATTTTGACTTGGTGTGTGCCAAATTTGGTGTTATTACCAGGGATTTTAAGGTATGGTTTCTATTTGATTTTGTTTTGGAACCTTTTTTCTCAAAATTGACTTTGCAAACTGGTGCAGCTCAGTCATTTTTTTCCGATTCAAACAAATCATACATCATTTTGAAGGTTTTTTAATAGAGAATGTGAAAACTCATTGCGACTCATTTTGCCAGCATGGGTCAGTGTCAAAATAATGTTTTATTATTAACATTATTATGTATTTACTGCTGGACAATATACTGGCTATATCTAAGTGTCCTACATTGTAGACATTTCTCCAACTGGCAAGCCCTTGTTATCTGATCTCCAGCTATGAAAGAATTTCATGAAAGACATCAGCGTGCAAGAAATTTGTTTATGTTTTTATAAAGATGGTAAATGACAGCTGGTGTCACGGGTTTGTCTGGAAAACAGAGAGATCTTTCTTCGAGAGAGAGAAATTGATGGGGAAGGAGCAGCAGAATTGATGGAGGTGTTTAGAGAAGAGATGCCAATGAGGGTTGAGATAAGGAGAATTCCTCTGTCTATGAGACATGACTGTACAAACACACACGATCCCCGCTTCACCTTTCACATGTGAGTGACCTTTATGTGTGTGTTACACCACTATACTGTAGCTCATACATGGGGTTATTAAAGGTTGTTCACCAACACCTATGAAAAATTATTAAAAACTGAAGAAGGAACACACTATGGTGGGGAATTTACCATGAGGATGCACTTACACTAGAAAAATATTCATAATATTCTACTAAATGTACAAAAAAATCAAAATAACCAATGCATTATAATGTATTGAATGTACACAACTCAGCCATAAAATAATAGGTACTCATGTATACCTAAGCCGTTAATGACAGGGAATACATCAACACGTCCCAGAACATGAAGTGAAACTAAATTTGTGATCTTGACAGTCTTATCACCCTTGGTGAGAAATTCACCCCTATCCCCTCAGGGAGTCAATGTACCTGCTGAAAAGACTATAAGACATATCAGTGATTTTTTTTTTTTGTGGGATTCCTGCTCTCATCTTTTAATCTCTTTCATAAGGTGCCAAAGCCTCAGAGGACCCACACGAGGAAACTTTGTGCAAGGCATATTTCCACAGTCACAAAGATTTTCCACAAAGAACGAAGCCACTGAAGGTCATGTGATGTATAGACAGATGAACTTTACATTTATTATGTCCACTGTCATTATGTCATCAGTCTAACCTTTCCTTAAAATTATTCTTTTGTACTTTTTGGTATTTTTTAATAATGCTTTTATGCATTATTGACCACTTGGCTCATGTAGCCAGACTTTTGACTACTGGCATAATGTCTGGTCCACTTCAAGTATAGGTCTCAGCAGGACAGTAATGGGAGTTACCAGATTGGTGGGCGAGGCCGTAACAGAGGGGTGTTTTCAGCCGCGTTACCTAATTTGCTCACGTCACAGTGACGGTTGTGTTTAGGGGTGGGGTCAGGTAAGGGGCATCATTTGCATTGCATGATTTAGTAACACGTACCAGTTTGAAAACCCCCACAAATTTAGAAACGCCCACTTTTGTTCCGCACAGACCTCATACGTCCACATTGATTCTGGTTCAGTTGTGGTAAAAAAAAAAGTTTTAATCACATTCAAATCAAGCAGCTTTCTGCTGGTTGACTTGAGATCTACGTGAACACGAGCGCGGGGAACTTTTTTCCACCAATCACGCAAATTGAAAAGAATTGCAGTAAATGTAATCGCACCTTGAGTCAGGAAGAGAAATTCTGACTGACATGTAAAGCGACCAACCAATGATAATTGTCAATTGTGAATCAAAATCATTGTATCAACTTTGTTTCCAGGCTTAATTAACCTCCAACTCTCAGAAGTAGCATTAAGCCAGCCAATTAAATTGGATCTAGTGATTTCAATCAGCTTTGGGGATTTTTGCATGCAAATACATTTTGTGAATACACGCAAACCTGACTGAAATTGCCAATTCCAATGGCTTCTACTCAACTTCCTAGTCAGAGGATCACACATTTTTGTCAGTGTGCTAGAAAACAAAGTTGTTTTGTTATATTTGAAGTTAAATTTCCAAAACTGCTACAATAAGTGCTTTTTGGGAAGAGCGAGTCACTGAATTGGACAACACTTCTGAGTTCATGGCGAATAATGGCTCATTAGTTTTGTTTGAACTTAATAAAAAGTAAACATGAAATAATTCCACATCAAATTTAAAACATGATTGGCTTCTACCATCTTCCGTCTAAGCACAAGGCTTTTATCCAGAACAATCTGCAAAAAGATCGAAAAGTAGGCAGGCTATTCTGAGCGCATGAGTAAAGCCAGGTGTACACCAGAGACTTTTGTCCGTCATTTATGACTGTTGCTTGTCATATTGTTTAAAGTGAGATCTTGAGTACAAGTCAAGGCAGACAGTGTGACATCAGCTCTAAGTCAGATTGTACAATATCCATCTGAGCTAATGCTTTGGTGAGGATTGACAGAGCTGACTAGGCATTTGTAGGTCAACAATCTGTTCTGACATCCTCATTTACACACTGAAATGGTATCTATCTATCTATCTATCTATCTATCTATCTATCTATCTATCTATCTATCTATCTATCTATCTATCTATCTATCTATCTATCTATCTATCTATCTATCTATCTGTCTCTCTAGAGAAACCTTTAAAACCTTCAAGTTTCAAGCTTTTATAACTACTTCTATTTTGAAACTACTTTAAAAAAAAAAAAAAAAAAAAAAAAAAAAAAACTTTGTATCCTGGCTCAACATAAAATTTTTACTCGATTGACTTTTTATTCTAGTAATTATTATTATTCTCAGACCATCCAAAGAAGTCTCACAAAATATCAGAACTTCACCTGAGGTTAGAAATCAAAGCAAAAGTTCTCACAGTCTCAAAAGTTTGTTTCAGACAGCAAAATCATGAAAAAAAAAAAACTATAGTGTGCACCCAAGAAAGAGAATCCAATCAGAAATCCAATCAGATGCAATCAGAGAACAGTAAGACAAGTACATAAGTAAAATGATGTGAACGTTCTTCATAAACACCAGACTCATGCTGAGCTCCCTGTTGCTGGTTGATTGTGGCCTAACTGGACGCCAGAGGCAAACGCTGATGCTCAGCCCGGTTCCTCTTGAACAGAACTGATTAGCTGCGCATCAGATCCCACAATCTGCTAATCTGTCATTTCTTCTCCAGCTCGTTAAAGAAAAAAACGTCTAGTTTTGCTAGAAGCATCTGCACTGCACATTCCACAAACAACAGCATTAGCAGCCTCCCCTGAGATAGTGAGGACATCTTCGGGAAACAGTTGCTGGTTTGGATCACTGCTAGGAAGAAACAATCAGTGATAATCTGCAGTGAGGGACTTTGCCTTTGGCTAAACGTTTCCTCGGGCTTCCATATCTCACTTCCTCATTGGTGAAGGCAACGTCTAGGGTTGGTTGTTCAACATCTTCCTGAAGAAAGCTACACGATGTTCTTCTGAGGGTGAAGGATGTGTACAGTCTGGCACTGAAAAGTGCTTAATGAGCTTTTCCAATGAGTCAGTTGGGAAAATTCAGAATTAGACACAATTATCAGTCTCAAAATGAATCGAGGCAATGCTAATTATTAATGATTGGATGTTAACATGACAATCAGTATTTCCTGTCATATCAGGCCTTTGCTGAATTTGACTTCTTTTGAACACACAGACATTCATATTTGGACAAATTGCAAACGACATCATAAATAGGAAGGGCGGGGGCATTCTGCCAAGAGATGAACGTCAGTCGAAACGACAACTCTCTGGAGACGCGACCCCAAACAATGAATTTAGCTGGAACAATGATTAGCATAAAGAACAAAGTGTGCATAAACACATCTCCTGCGTTCAATACATCAAGCCAAAGCACAGATGGCCAATGAGATTTCTCAACCTGCTTTTTCAACCTTTTCAAAGTGATATGCATTTTTGTTTATTTCCAGAGTCTTTGGAAAACGCCACGCAAGCATCACTATAAGGGAGTAATAATCCATGAGCAGGTGAATGTACAATAGCTTCACAGATTTAAAATCACTTTACCAAATTTGACAAGCTTCAAAGTCTTAGCTATAAAATCTACCAGATGGCACAACGTCATATCTGAAAGGAATAGTTCCTCCAAATATGAGAACTCAGTCATCATTTACTCACACTCATGTCGCTCCAATCCTGCATGGCCTTGCTTCATTCACGGAACACAAAAAGATGTGTTGAGAAGAGTGTTAACACTTTTTTTCTATGACATTATCCATGACATTTTATTGGAATTGGTGTGTTCTGAAGCCATAGGATGGCTTTATGTGAGGAACAGGCCGAAATTCACTCAATACCCCTTTGCTGCAAGTGCAAGTTTGAAAGCGCAAGTAAGATTTGAGAGCTTTTTTGAGAGAAGATTACATTCGGGGGGGGGGGGTTGTTAACACAATGTTTTAACACAGCTTCAAAAGACTCCGAATACAGCACAAAAAACATCCTTTTCGGAGCTCAGTAGCTCTATTCCTCATTCACTTTTATTGCATGGAAGAGATGAGAGATTTTCATTCTTGGAAGAGATTTTCATTCTTGAAAAAAATCAAACATGGGTTTATACAGGTTTGGACCAACATGAGGGTTAGTAAATGACAGACTTTTCAATTTTACACTTTAAATGTAAACTACAAGCCATCTGATGGGCACCTTAGATTTACATGGTTGTGGCTGAATAAAGATGATCACTTACAACACAGAGAATCAACACCCTTAAGGAACAGAAAAGCCGATTAGTTCACAAAATTTGTGCCAACATACTGTGGTTTGATTGAATGCACAACCTTTGACATCAACAACACATGATATGGGATGTGCTTTGTTTTTCCCTGTCATTTTTGAGTCTGAACACACCAATTCACTGAGAACTACTGATCTAAAAGCGCTATACGTATAAAATAAGAGGTTAGTTTGAGTTTGCAGTCACAAAAATTGTGCTCAAGCAATGCTGAAACTCGGGCTCAAAACCTTACAAATGTGTGAAGGCAAATGAACCTTCTCTACTTGTAATATTTTGGTTTATGAGAATCTTCAATGTGAAAACATGGCAGATCCTCCAAGCCTCATCTGTTTTAGTTTAGCAGTCATTATCTTAAATCATACATAAATATGCACTTCATGTGACTCAAACCTAGCAACCATTGCAGCGCAGCATCTGTGCAGATGATCAATTAGACCCTCTTGACCTTAGAAATCATTAGCATTTTCTTTATCTCAGCCCACAAAGGGTCGGTCTCAAGGCTGTTTCTCTGCTATTTATGCTTTCCATATTTGCTTTATCCAAGAAAACCAGACCTTTGACCTTCATATGAGTCTTGTTCACAGTTTCTACTCTGGATTTTTATGTTCACGGTCTTGAAAGAATGAATCATCCATTCCATGGACTCACATGGACAATGTTTATCACTTTTTATGTCTATAAAGTCTACAAATCTTTTCCTTGTCACTGTAGTAAGTTTGCCCTTAGAGACTTAAAGAGACAGTACACCCTAAAATGCAAATAGAAAAAAACTAAATAAGCAAATAGTCATTCTCATGTCATTCCAATCCTTTATAAATGTGCTAAATAAATAAATAAATACATACCGTATTTTCCGCACTATAAGGCGCACTTAAAAGCCTTAATTTTTTTCAAAAAACGACAGTGCGCCTTATAATCCGGAGCGCCTTATTTATGGATCTGGCGCCTTATGTTAACGTCTGTTAAACAACCGCTGACTTAAACCTTGTTTATACTTTCGCCTGACACCGGAGCGCGAGCCTCCGCTGACTGCGCGCGCACCTCCCCAAACAGACGAGGCATTTATACTTGACGCAAGTGTTTTTGTTTTAGACTGAACACCAGACCATATAACTGATTTAGACGCGCAAACTGGGTGCCGGTGTGATGAGATGTACTACTAATATCCGTCTGCTCGGGCAGATTCGGCTCAAAGTCATGCATCTTCGGATTCAGAGGCGCGCGCGCTGTTAAGCCGAATCTGCCTGAGCAGACGGATATAATTTTTTTTTATTAACTTCGCGCTCATGCGGACGCGTCGAGTATAAACAAGGTATCTTGGTTTACATTTGGACTTTGGATGTGATCTTAGGCTTGAAAAGGTTGGTGACCACTGCATAACGCAAACCCAGTCAAACGTTTGACTGCAGTATCTTCTATTCTATGCGCCTTATAATCCGGTGCGCCCTATATATGAAAACAGTTCTAAAATAGGCCATTCATTGAAGGTGCGCCTTATAATCCGGTGCGCCTTATAGTGCGGAAAATACGGTAAATGGACTAGGATTTCCAAGTCAACTAACAACAATATCTTTTCAATCGACTGGTCGTATAGTTTCACAAATCCCTAGTTTGGACCTTATTCTTCTGGACACAAAATAAGCAATTTAGAAAATACTAGAAAGTCAACTAGTTGGTTGCAAAATTTCTGTTTAAACGTTAATGAAATTAGTGGTTGTTGCACATCCCTAGTCCAAACAACATTAGGCCCCAATGACTCTTCCACAAAGGAAAGACAGTCATATGGGTTTGGAACGACATAAAGGTGAGTATTTCCAACCCTTTAAGGCTGAGATTTTCTAAAAAACACCTTTTTGATCAAAAGGTCACCTTTTGACCTTTTTGTGATGTTTCAACAAACAACTACTCAGCACCTTAGCAACACCCTAGCAACCACCCACAGCATTTTGGCGGTGAGTTGAATTTAGTACTGGAACCCAAATAACTGAAAATGATGAATCCCTTCTACTTGGAAAGTTTCTACTTTCCATACAACGGTTTGTGGTTTAGTTTATCTGAGGATGAACAAACAAATTCCACTTGAATATCATTACTTTGTGAGACTCAACCAAACATTTATGGTCTTCTGAAAATAAATCACTCAGGGTTGAAATATAAGCGACGACTTTCCTCTGCCAGTGTTGACGTAATATGATTGACGAAATCTTTGAGGCATGATGGGAGGATCAGTTGGTAATTCTAAAATCATTCCACATATCCTCACAGACTTCAATTTGCATGTAAAAAGAACAAACACCTGGTAAACATTAATGGGATATTTTTTCCAAAGTTGGCAGATGTTCCTGCTAATGCGCAAGCTTTTTGGATTGAGAATGCCTCCGTTCTTAGTGTTGATGTTTGGGTTTGTCCCAAAACCAGTGTCCGCATTTCAAAACACATGCATCCAGCTAATGAACACATGGGATTCACTGATTAAAACCATTACAAATAAACACATATCCATGAAATGGGATGAACCAGTTGTTTTGACTTTCATGTGGCAGATGTCCATGCAGTATTTTTGGACAAATCTGATACAGTCCATTTGATGAACAATAATTACTTTTGCATTAGTAGATTTTGCAGTACGAACAAATGTCTTGGACGTTTATTAATTTTGTTACATTAGTGCGTTTTGTTTGGACAGAAACAGGGATCATGCAATCATGATCATGAAAGGTTTGAACACAGTATTACCAAGGTAAATTAAGAGAGTCTAATGCAATTTTTTTTACAACTGTAATTTTTTTATACAATAGAACAGTTATTTTTTAGAACTTCAGCTTAATTAAATAAAACATTTTTTTTATTTTTTTTTATTGTTGCACATCTTATCTGCAAATTTCAGTCTCTTTCTCACTATAAGGCATCATTGCATGTATTTTTCACAGAGAAGGCAATCCCAGAATGCATTGTGACAACCTATAAAAAATAAAAAATCTTTCAGGATGGTGAACAAAGTGAAAAACTATATATATATATACACTGCTCAAAAAAATTAAAGGAACACTTTGAAAACACATCAGATCTCAATGGGGAAAAATATCATGCTGGATATCTATACTAATATGGACTGGGTAATGTGTTATGAACGAAAGGATGCCACATCGTTTGATGGAAATGAAAATGATCAATCTACAGAGGATTGAATTCAAAGACACCCCGGAAATCTAAGTGAAAAAATGATGCAGCAGGCTTGTCAATTTTGCTGAAATTTCATTGCAGCAACTCAAAATGGTACTCAGTAGTTTGTATGGCCCTCACGTGCTTGTATGCATGCCTGACAACGTCGGGGCATGCTCCTAATGAGATGACGGATGGTGTCCTGGGGTATTTCCTCCCAGATCTGGACCAGCGCATCACTGAACTCCTGGACAGTCTGAGGTGCAACCAGGTGATGTCAGATGGACCGAAACACAATGTCCCAGAGGTGTTCTATTGGATGTAGGTCAGGTGAGCGTGGTGGCCCTTCAATGGTATCATTCCTTCATCCTCGAGGAACTGCCTGCATGCTCTCGCCACATGAGGCCGGGCATTGTTGTGCACCAGGAGGAACCCAGGACCCACTGCACCAGCATAGGGTCTGACAATGGATCCAAGGATTTCATCCCGATACCTAATGGCAGTCAGGGTGCCATTGTCTAGCCTGCAGAGGTCTGTGCGTCCCTCCATGGATATGCCTCCCCAGACCATCACTGACCCACCACCAAACCGGTCATGCTGAACGATGTTACAGGCAGCATAACATTCTCCATGGCTTCTCCAGACCCTTTCCTGTCTGTCACGTGCTCAGGGTGAACCTGCTCTCATTTGTGAAAACCACAGGGCACCAGTGGCGGACCTGCCAATTCTGGTGTTCAATGGGAAATGCCAATCGAGCTTCCTGGTGCTGGGCAGTGAGCACAGGGCCCACTAGAAGACGTCGGGCCCTCAGGCCACCCTCATGAAGTCTGTTTCTGATTGTTTGGTCAGAGACATTCACACCAGTGGCCTGCTGGAGGTCATTTTGTAGGGCTCTGGCAGTGCTCATCATGTTCCTCCTCGCACAAAGGAGCAGATACCGGTCCTGCTGATGGGTTAAGGACCTTCTACGGCCCTGTCCAGCTCTCCTAGAGTAGCTGTCTGTCTTCCTGGAATCTCCTCCATGCTCTTGAGACTGTGCTGGGAGACACAGCAAACCTTCTGGCAATGGCACGTATTGATGAGCCATCCTGAAGGAGCTGGACTGCCTGCGCAACCTCTGTAGGGTCCAGGTATCGCCTCATGCTACCAGTAGTGACACTGACCCTAGCCAAATGCAAAACTGGTGAAAAACAGTCCGAAAAGATGAGTAGGGAACAAATGTCAGTGGCCTCCACCTGTAAAACCATTCCTGTTTTGGGGGTTGTCTCACTGTTGCCCATCTAGTGCACCTGCTGTTAATTTCATTAACACTAAAGCAGCTGAAACTGATTACCAACCCCCTCTGTTACTTAACTGACCAGATCAATATCCCAGGAGTTTAACTGACTTGATGCTATTCTCTGATTAAAAAGTGTTCCCTTTATTTTTTTGAGCAGTGTATATATATATAAGGACACCAGGTTAATTCTTTCCTATTTATTGAGGAAATCTTATTAAAGCCAAAATTATATTTAGCGTCGCATTTATTGAAAACCATAACATTCATCTATAGTCAGCTTGCTGACGATTCTATTTCGTTCAAATACAGGCAATTTCCGGTGTATAAAACATACAATAACCTATACGCTTCAAATTATTATTCATTCATGTAAATCTGCACTACTTTAGCAACAAGACAAAGACGATGTAGCTGTTTTAGAAAAAACGAATAAAGAATAGCAGTCACAGAAGCAATCATTCTCCTCTCTGCCATGTTTAAAGTTTATGGCCTGCCCAACTCAGGAACTTGGGTATCAGAATCATCCCAGAGAATATGACTTGAGAGGGCGTTCGTGTTCAATTTTCAACTAGAAACTCGTATATTTACAGTGATTCTGATAGCATGTGAAGTTCAACATTTGAACACAAGAGGAGATATTCTGATTTTACCCAATATACCCAACACACACTGAGATGCTGCCTATAGTGCACTCCAGATCGCTCATTTACATTTATGAGGCTGCCTTACACTCTGTGTCCAAATCAAACTACGAATGATACACAAACTCCTTTATAGTCTGACTAAAGTAACTCATACATAGGCATTGTGCTGTGAGATGGAATGCAGTGCGTCAAACTCAGTGTAAAACATCAATCAAAGATGGCGGACAAAGTGGGAAACATTATAAAACTGCTTACAATTCATTCAATACCAAACATTATCAATACAATAATTCAATTTAATTATAATACAGCATTTTACTTCAGAGTATTACTCTGTTAGCTTAGCAACATGCTAACACTAAACTCTATTGGAGTCAATTGTAGTCTCCTTGTGTTCTTTGCGTGAGGAGCGCTATTTGTATGATGGAGCGTGGAGACGCGATGTAGTGTGTTGCAAATATGGCGTTCAGGATGCCACCTTGGAAAGCAGATGTCTATCTAGGAAAGTCAGCTCTCTAGGGTTCGAAATCAAACCATTATGAGAAGCATTACACTAGGTGTAACTACGAATGTCACACAAATGATAACTCACTTTTTTTTTTGAGTCTGAGTAAATGAATAGAAACAGGCATAACATATTTGATCAAATCCGATGCTAGCCTAAAAATGCTTTGATCATAACTGTACCATCATGACCAGGACTCCACTGGCATTACCTGAGCTCCTGTCCACCACTTTTCCACTAACACTCACTATTTTTGTCATGCTCTGTCAGTCTGATATAAAATGATTTTTATTCATTGCTATGAATTTTGTTCTCTACATATTCTGATTGGTACATCAAAGCCAGAGCGATGGCATAAAGGCGGTTGTTGCCTTACCCTTGGCGTACAATGCCTCCCCTTCTTCAACCCTCAACTTTTCCAAATTGTTACCCAGACTACGGTTGGAAAGTCACAGCGAACTCTCGCACATCCAGCTGGCAATGCCGCTGTTTTCTTCCTCGAATCAAAGTGAAAAGAAAATAAGTCTGCTTAAAACTGTAACCCCAAGCAGAGAAGATGCAAATGGCTCATCTGTTTTGTTTTTTTTTTCCCTTTTTTGAGTCCTGATAAACTGGCATGGGCAGAAAAAAGAAAAACGATGGGTGCGCTGCTGTCATTACCATCAAAAGAAGGCTCCCAGGTGCCCTTTTCAAGCAGAAGGCCCGCTCTATTCACTTTGAGAGACAGATTCGTGAGGAGCAAATGAGTGGACAGGCGAGAGCGTATGATTAACTCATCACGCGGCGCTATAAAAAGAGCCTCTTTATTCCCACGCCAGGCGCCACCGCGCTAACTGTATCTTCATTCGGGTTCTTCTCGCAGCCATTAGAAGGTTGATTTACAACAGCGGGGGGAGAGAGTTGTGACAGTTGTGAAAAGCTGTTTTGCAGCTGCTTTCTCCTGCTTGAGCGCAGATAAGCTTTTATAATGGTGCTCAAGTGTTCGCCAGCACTCGCAAGAGTTTGGCATTCTTAAGCTTCTACAACTGTGATGCAATTAAATCCACCATAATACCTGCTACGGCTCTAAAGTTTCTAGATAATCAAATAATTCTAGGAATTCTAGGTTTTTATTAATGTCACAATTTTCAGTGATTCAAATATCTAATGCAATGCAGCACTGACTGATAAGTAGATTTTTTTACATTTTCTGAATGTGGTGCCCATATAAAAAGTGTTCTGGGTTGTTTCTGGGGCATTGCTACACTCTAGTGTTGTCAAAAATATCGATATTTCAATATGTTTCGATACTGAAATATCTGAAACGTTTCCAATACTCCTTTTCTGCAGTATCGATACATTGACGCACACCCGCCTCCTCTCACTCACTCGTCTCATTTGCTCCGGTTGAATAGTGCTTGTATTGCGCATAATTTTAGCCCCACTCACACCAAAAGCATGCGCCCCACTGATCTATATAAGTGCCTCATAGAGCCGCCTCTCAAACAGCTCGCGAGTACTAAATTGACTTCTTTTTCATGGCTTGTTGCACTTAAACGACCAAATACATGCAAAATTATGTCAAAATGCCCATCTTGGCGAGTATTCAGGTAAATACAGTCAGTTCTGGAACGTAAATAGTTGAGAAAAAACACGTTGTGTAACAGTATATTGGATCCGTGAATAAGCTCTTAAAGTGACAGCAGCCTAATAAACCTGCTGCAAAAGACATGGATAACTGCATAACTTTTGTAACTTTAATTTTAAGCATTAATCTGTAGTTATGTTTTACAATGAAAACTATCCAGTGTTATTTTACATTTGATTGCTTTCACTTCTGTTGTATTACTTGCCTGAATACTACTGTCAGACCCACCTGAACAGACTTTATTTGTTCTTATTTTATTACTTAATTTTTTTGTAAATGTATTTCAGCGATTCAGATAAAGCTTCAGTGTGTAAGCTATTGCGACAAAATTACCCAAATTCTGATCTGTATGGGGGTAAATATGTCAGTTTCCCCCGTGGTCTCGAAAATGGTATCAATATTTTTCAAGGTATGGAATCGAAGTTGGAAATTCCAGTATCGTGAGAACACTAGATTGTTGCTGGGTGGTTGCTAGCTTACTAGCATACTATTCTTACTATATCTAATAAAGATATGGCAGAAACAACAAGAGTCCCGTCCCTTTTTTTAATGCCCGCCAGGTGTAAAACAAACAAAAAAAGGAAGCCTAAACACTAAGAAAAGTAACAGCTGACCTCTCTCTTCAAAAAGCTATATCATTTGAGGTTTTATTCAAAAATTGTGCAGGCGAATTACATGCCGAAGTACTTAGAATGTAAATTATATGTACATATAATTTGTTTGTTGATAGTTATGCTTGTTTCCTCATCTGAGCAGAATATATCAAAATAATTGCTTCGTAATGATTCTGTTAGATCATTGCGCAAAACCATAGTTATGGGGGCAATATTTCTAGAGTTGGGAAGTCTGACTCATCACCCAGAAGTGTTTCCACGAGTCCCTGCGTAGCAGTTTACATAATTTTTTAGCTAATGAATGTTTAGATTAAAAAGTCTGTTTATCACTATGTTTCCAGTAATGATGTCAATTACGGAATAAACTCCAATTAGTGTATATTTGTGTGTTCAAGCTCTGTTTCTTGCAGCCACCCTAATTGTGTTTCTGCTATATAAGTCACAAAATGTTTCTTAGAACACATTGCAATAAAAATGATAAATATTTTATGAGTTTTATGGGAAACATTTACATGGTACACTATTATTCGGCTCGTTAACAACATATTATTCGGGCATGCATATGGCATTAACATCTCAAGGGTGAACAGAACAATTCATTCAGATTTACATGACTTTTTACAAGTTTTTCATATTATTTTTAATGCATTTATTTAATAATGTGTGTGTATATACCTATGCTTTTGTGAACGAGTAATTTAAAGTCAAATAAATGATCAAATAATTGTATAAATACTTAAATAAATAAATACTTTCGATATGCAAAATTTCTTTGAAACACTGCAATGGTCGTGATATGATGTCATGGTTTTTTTTATAAACATGAATTCAATAGTAATACACTCAAAATGTAAAACATATACTCGACTTTACTGCAAAAATATCGTTCTTTTAATTCAGCTAAGAGGTCATGCTGTGACGCATTGATCTTCTACTGGTCACGTGTTCATGTGATGGGAAAAATCACATTATGAAATTAATGTTTTTCTCCAAAACACAATTAGTGGCACCCCAAGAATACGAGTAAAATATCTCTGGAGTGTATTTCCACTAATATTTCCATGTTTAAGCACACCAGGGTGACTAGGAACATGCAATTATCTAGCTATGACTTCTTGTTTCACAGGAGTTTAAATATGAGGAAACACAAAGGCCAAATTCCCTTAATCATCCGTCACAATGAGTACAACCAAAGAATATAGTTCTGATGTGCAGCAAAAGATTGTTGAGCATCTCAAAATTTAAAGTGGCTGAAAGAAAACAGCTAAAGCATTGAAAATCCCCATTTCCATCATCAGGGAACATAAATAAGAAGTTCCAATCAACTAAAGATGTTATGAATCTGCCAGGAAGAGGACGTGTGTTTATATCGTTCTAATGCACAGCGAGAAGGAGAGTTTGAGTGGCCAAAGACTCTCCAAAGATCACAGATGGAGAATTGCAGAGATTAGTTGAGTCTTAAAAAAAAAAAAAAAACTAAAACTACATCACCAGATGCTGGAAGATTTCAAGAAAAATCCTACTCACTCATCTTAACCTTTAATCAGTGTTTGGGGTCAAAATGACCCCAATGGAAGTGTTAACTTCATCTCAGGGGCATGAAATCTATCTAAACATGCACAAAAAAACTGGGCTTGATTTGGTTGTTCTAAAGGTGTGTAAAAAAAAAAGTACCATTTAAGGTGTTTGGGGTCATTGAAAATTGAATGGGAAAATGAAAACAATGAGTTTTTTTTTTTTTTATTTGTCAAAAAAATAAAAGTAAATCCATTATAAATCTGAAAATTTCTACATAGAAACCAAGGTCTGGTCCTAGAGCATAAATAAAAAGTAGAGCGAACTTTTTATCTCATACACACACACACACACACACACACACACACACACACACACACACACACACACACACACACACACACACACACACACACACACACACACACACACACACACACACACACACACACACACACACACACACACACAAACAAACACACAAATGTATGTGTTTGCAACAGAGAGCATTTTTACAGAAATTGGCAAATAAAATAAACAAAACTGGCATAAATCTAAAAAAATTTACATTTAAATCAAGGTCTGGTCCTAGAGCATAAACCCAAAGTGGAACAAACTTTCTATCTCATACACACACACACACACACACACACACACACACACACACACACACAAACACACACATGTATGTCACTGCAACAGAGAGCATTTTTATAGAAATTGGCAAATAAAATAAATAAAACTGGCATAAATCTAAAAAAAAATTACATTTAAATCAAGGTCTGGTCCTAGAGCATAAACCCAAAGTGGAACAAACTTTCTATCTCATACACACACACACACACACACACACACACACACACACACACACACACACACACACACACACACACACACACAAACACACACATGTATGTCACTGCAACAGAGAGCATTTTTATAGAAATTGGCAAATAAAATAAATAAAACTGGCATAAATCTAAAAAAAAATTACATTTAAATCAAGGTCTGGTCCTAGAGCATAAACCCAAAGTGGAACAAACTTTCTATCTCATACACACACACACACACACACACACACACACACACACACACACACACACACACACACACACAAACACACACATGTATGTCACTGCAACAGAGAGCATTTTTATAGAAATTGGCAAATAAAATAAACAAAACTGGCATAAATCTAAAAAAAATTACATTTAAATCAAGGTCTGGTCCTGGAGCATAAACCCAAAGTGGAACGAACTTTCTATCTCATACACACACACACATAAACACACACAAACACACACATGTATGTCACTGCAACAGAGAGCATTTTTATAGAAATTGGCAAATAAAATAAATAAAACTGGCATAAATCTAAAAAAAAAATACATTTAAATCAAGGTCTGGTCCTAGAGCATAAACCCAAAGTGGAACAAACTTTCTATCTCATACACACACACACACACACAAACACACACATGTATGTCACTGCAACAGAGAGCATTTTTATAGAAATTGGCAAATAAAATAAACAAAACTGGCATAAATCTAAAAATATTTACATTTAAATCAAGGTCTGGTCCTAGAGCAGAACAAACTTTCTATCTCATACACACACACACACAAACACACACACAAACACACACATGTATGTCACTGCAACAGAGAGCATTTTTATAGAAATTGGCAAATAAAATAAACAAAACTGGCATAAATCTAAAAAAAATTACATTTAAATCAAGGTCTGGTCCTAAAGCATAAAACCAAAGTGGAAGGAACTTTCTATCTCATACACACACACACATAAACACACACAAACACACACATGTATGTCACTGCAACAGAGAGCATTTTTATAGAAATTGGCAAATAAAATAAACAAAACTGGCATAAATCTAAAAAAAATTTACATTTAAATCAAGGTCTGGTCCTAGAGCATAAACCCAAAGTGGAACGAACTTTCTATCTCATACACACACACACATAAACACACACAAACACACACATGTATGTCACTGCAACAGAGAGCATTTTTATAGAAATTGGCAAATAAAATAAACAAAACTGGCATAAATCTGAAAAATGTCACATATGCAACATGGAACAAGCTTGTTCCACACACACACACACACACACACACACACACACACACACACACACACACACACACACACACACACACACACACACACACACACACACACACACACACACACACACACACACACACACACACACACACACACACACACACACACACACACACACACACACACACACACACACACACACACACACAGTCATGTCATAGTGGTGACTTGTAATGTTTCTGCAAATGTATGTATAATAATTTGATAATAATTATATAATTAATATTATATAATTATAATTATAATAATTAATAATTAATTTGATATTAATAATTAGATTTTTTATGTATTTAAAAATGTTTATATTAAAATATATATATCAAAGTTGTGAAGAGAAGTTGAATGAGTGAATGAATGGTTCTCTATGGCCCTCTATTGGATACATTTGGCCATTGGCCATTAATTCCTTACCCATAAGAAATACGTTTTTTCGACTAACCTTTAGATGGCAGTATTCTATCCCTAACACATAGAGCAATGTCCAAAAACTATTTAGATTTAATTAAGATCATCATTTAAGTGATTTTTTCTTTAAAAAATCATTTTTCATGAGCCAATTTATGGCCTAGTTATGTAATTGTGCAGTAAATAGGTAAAAAACTTCAAAATTTCCACAAAAACACAGCATAAATGTATAGTTGAGAAGTAAATAAAAAAAATGATATATAGTTTTCCATATAAAAAATGTATATTTCCTTATGCAATTGGACCCCAAACACCTTAAGTGTTATCCTTTTTTAACACTGATTAAGGGTTAAAATAAACTCCAGCATATTCAGTTGCCAGGACCAGATTCGATGGTCAGATGAAGCAGAAAAGAGCTTTTTGGCAGCAAACCCACCAGATGGTTTTGGTGCAAACAGGGATAAAAAGTCCCCCATGCCCCCTATTTTTTTTGCTGGAGGTCCTGGACTTCTTGTTCAGATGCATGGTATTATGGTTTCTAGCAAATACCAACAGATAAAAAAATCCAAACCTGACGACCTCTGCTAGAAATCTTATAATGGGCCACGATCCAAAACAAACATCAAAATCAACAAAGAAATGTGTCACTGAGCACAAAATGAAGCTTCTGCCGTGACTATCCCAGTTCCCTGACCTGAGCCCTATAGGAAGTGAATGGGCTGAACTGAAGAGGAGAAGCGCCAACAGTCATCAGGGAATCTGAAGGATCTGGAGAGATTCTGTATGGAGGAATGATCTCTGATCTCCTGTCAGCTGTTCTCCAAACTCATCAGGCATTTTAGGAAAAAACTCAGAGCTGTTATTTTGGCAAAAGGGGGTTGCAAAAAGTATTTGATATAATGGTGCCAATAATTATGGCCAATGTGTTTTGGAGAAAACCTTTTATTGCATAATGTGATTTTCCCCCCACTTTAAAATCTTTTACTTCAATGAAAGGTTAGATGTTTGGGAATTTTTTGAATGAAAGATCAAAACGATAAATATGTGACTTACATAAACACATTTTGGTACGCTTTGAAATGTTCCCTTGTGAAAGCGAAAAGAAACAAGAAGAAAATGCAAAATTGCAACAAATTACTGTAAGTCCCTGTTTTGAAACAAAGCAAAAGATCTAGAGGTCTGAAACGGCCTAATTGATAAGCGTGACGGTTTGTTGTTGACTTAAGCTATTAATACAACAGTGCATAGCACACACACATACATTGAGTAAAATAGTCCTTTTTACAAGTCATTTTTAATAGTCCCTAAATTAGATTAAATTGTAAAAATCTCTGACGTTTTCAGTTTTGAGTCATTATTTGCCTTCATCAACAATGTAACCCTAAGATGCCTAGAAATGTTGCATTTCAATTAAGTTATTTTTATATTTCTTAATACATTGTCCCAGAATGCCAAGGTTAAGCCTTTGTTTGTGCAAGTTTTCTTTAATTTTACACACCTGTTATTCTCTATAACCGCAGTGAAATTCTTGTAAAACACCATGCTACAATTATCAAAACACTTTTGTATTTAACAAAATCCTTATAAAGAGAAAAGCAACGAGCGATCTTAACAAGCTCATAATGCTAACCTCCTGCTGGGGTTAGTTACCTCAACTCAACGCTAAGATAATATTCAACAGACATCCTCAGAACATGGTGAAAAAATAGATGTACTGAGGAGAGTTGATATCAGGTGAAAAACAGTTTTTTAGAAGCCTTTAAACAAGTTTTACAGCTAAATAAATAATTTTTGGTAAGAGATATTAACAAAGTTTCATCGGCTAAAGGATTACCACCAAGATACACAACAGTAAAATCCACTAAACAGAGTGAACATCCATCCCTCATAGCCCTGTTTCCATCAAATTAAAGGCGATTTTTTCCAGATTTTTTTTTTTTGTTGCTATGCTGGTTCAAAGTCTCTTCACATCCTGATAGCAATCACTAAGTTAAGTGGTCTAAATGTATATATATATATATATATATATATATACACATTGTCTGTGGAAGGTGTAGGACCATAACATGTTCGTCCAATCACTGCATTCGGTCCAAATGCAATGATACAATGTCCTACCTGCCTGTCAACGTGTGTATTTTCATACCTGAGCCACCTTTAACAGTTCCTCCTGAACCAAAACAACGAGCTTATGCTGCGTTCATGCCATAACTACTGTAATTTGGATGGAAGAGATGAAAATCCGTGACGTTATACTCGGGAGCGGTTTGTGACTCAAATTTATGCATTTCAATGGCAACACTATCAACGGCGAAATGAATCTGCAGCAGTCAGGTGATACAGGTCAGTGCTCTTTAAGTTGTTTATGTTCATTATTAATGTAATGTTATGTGCTTTGAGATATGGGGTAATTCAACACTTTCATCTCGTGATGCTTTGCAGACTCTGCTGTGTTTTGAAGGATGCGTGGCTTTGGAGATGCTCTGAAGGGAGGGTGGGATCTCATGCTTTCAAAGCAAGCTTGCTATTGCAAGCCTCTCTGACAATTGCCTACCCTACCTTTAAATATGCTGTTAATCGTAACTCTGTCCCTGCCATTGACGAGTTTTTCCAGCAATCCCAACGGTATCTCACGACCAATTCGTACGAAAACGTGCGAGCGAGTAAAAGGTGGCTAATTCGTACAAATTCGTGGCTACCTCCACACCAGTAGGGGGCAGTATAAAGTCCAAGAACACCCAACAAAAAAAATACTATCCACCTTTTTCCTAATCCCCATGTAGCTTTTTTGAATTATTTAATTCCAAAAACTGGGTGACAAAAGATGACATGATACACGTTAAATACCACGTCATTTAAACACCAAGATAGAAAATAGAAGAGGACATTTTACAGCTCATTCAGTCAAACTGACATTTGTTTCAGTCTTTTTTGAGAGAAACTTCCCCAAACCGGAAGTGCCTCCCATAATCTAAAAAGCAGTAACCTCTTTAGGGAAAAGGTGAATAAAAATTACCTTTAAAAGTACATTTAAAACTATTTGAAATGGAAAAGATTACAGAAACATACAATATAAATGTGATATTATTATTTTTACTTCTTCGTAATGAATGAAAGATGGAAATCATAGTGTTAAACAAAAATATGTTTTTTGTGTGTTTGTTTTTTTGTTTATTCACCATCTTTAACTATGAAATGATATCCCTCTACTGGTCAAGGTCTTTGAGGGAAAGTGCTGTCACATTTTTTTCTGTACTGATTCTTTCCACTCAATCTCCAACTAGCTGAGACGAGACTTTACAACATTTAATTGTCCTTCAGATTCGAGCTCCGAACACAATAAAGACGAGAACGTGACAAAGTCTCCACAATAAGGAGCAAACAAAGATATTGCCCTGGCTAATGGAATTGTTTCCATTACTCAGTCGGGCAATAAAAAGCCATTTTCCTTCTCAGGTCCCGAGCCTGCTGCAAATTACAGCCGTACACATCACAAACAAGCTGTGCCATTATTACTTATGTCTTTCGGGAGTCCCAAGAAGACAGCAGAGGTGAAACTATCAAGATCTTCTTCACTGTTCAAACACAGATATGAAATGTTTCATCATTTTCTCAGATCGCAGAAGGCAGTGCGATATTAAAATGTTCATTAAACTAACGAGCCGCCGCTGAAACAACAGGTCCAGCATGTCATAATCAAGCGGACAGTCACCCAGGCATGACAAGAGTCATATTTATGAAAAAAACATGATTTTCTTTGCTCTTTTCAGTTCAATGGGTCTCATTCACTAACTGTGTGTATGCACACTGACTGAGTGAGATCTGCATATGAATGTTTGGTAACACTTTACAATAAGGTTTATTTTTTAACATTGGTTAACGTATTAACTAACATGAACTAACAATGAGCAATACATTTGGTACAGTATTTATTATTCTTTGTCAATGTTAGTTGATAAAAATCATTGTTTGCTCATGTCAGTTCATGGTGCATTAACTAATGTTAACAAATACAACCTTTGATTTTGATACTGTATTAGTAAATGTTGAAATTAATATTAACTAAGATGGATTAATGCTATACAAGTATTATTCTTAGTTCATGTTAACTTAGGTTGCTAACTAATGAACCTTATTGTAAAGTGTTACTGAATGTTTTTACCAACAAATCATGATTCATCAATAACCTTTATACTAACATTTACTCTAAATTTACACAAAAGAAAAACCCTACTGAAAACATACGCAAAAATAACACTCTGGGTGGCCTTATAAATGTGTTAAGATTCAATTCAGCGATATTTCATTTGTATAATATATATTTCATTATAGAGTAAAATAGAAAGAAAAGTTATAGTCCGAGCTGCGAGGTTCCTCTGCATTAAAACGTGTGTATGTACAGCTGATGATGTCAGGTCTGTAATCTGGGTCTGTATTAAAGTCACCATGAAATCAAAATTGACCTTTTTTATGGAATATTGTTTTTTTTAAATAAATAATTTATCAGTGCACATCATTCTTTTTTTTTAATTCATGCGCCTCGTAATCTTGAATCAGAATAACTTCACTTCCCTCTTGCAGCTCGTCTCTGATGACGTGGGCGGGGCAACCTGCCACTCACATGAGATCAACCAATAGCAAACCAGAACCATCTAATCAATTCCCCACGGACTAAATCAAACCCCGCCCTACATTTGTTCTTGTTCCAGAAGCCGTTTCACTCGGATATACGTCACAATATGAAGGAAACTTCCCATTTCATGCCAACTTGACATTTATTGTGCTTGAAGTGGTTTTGAGGATGGCACACTTGGCATTGCTCAAGGATCTTGCTGCACATTCTCAGCGAGAGCGAGCCTTTTTTTAAAGAGTGTCATATGTTCGCTGAGAATGAACAATGAAGAAACTTTGTGTGAAAGGTTTGGGAGTGATATATGAAAATTACTGATCTTGAAATTTAGAACACTCCACATTCATTACCATTAGAACTATGAAAACCAATTTAATATGCATACCCGTGTTTTGAATTATACAGAATTATTATTTTTTTCTTATGAGAAGTCCTCTTGTGCGTATAAATATAAATCATCCACGCAAATTTTAGTGAATGAGACCCAATGTCCTACTGTATTCTAAGGCTTCATAGTCTAATTCCTTGACGTTTCCAGGCAGACTGATAATGTGTCCTTACTCCCAGATGTTGCCTAAAGGCATCCAATCAGATTAGAGCTTACCAGATGCATCCCATTTTTGTGTGCAAGCCATCAGCGAATGGGCAGTGGGTGGTCGAAGGCTGAGAATACTTGATGTATGACAGAACTAGCAGTTTTTTTTATTTATAAAATGAGGTTGGCCAATCAAAACAGAGCTTATTTACATATGGAGATCTTAAAGGTGCAGCATCAAAAACAATCAAAGGGTGGGAAATGGTCATGAAAAACTATGACTTTTGTTGTTTCAAGAAACCTCAATTACATTATAAGAGGATTTATAATGTTAAATTTTTTTTACAAAAATTACAATATGGTCTTATTAACAAGTTCTGCACACTTTAAAATGAATTCCTTCTTCACTAACTTTCTGTACAACAAAAAGCCTACCAGAGGGTGCATCAGTGCATTCAGTGCATTAAATTAGACCCAAGGACAGTAAAATGAGTGACTTGACAATGGGTGAAAAGTTTTGGTAGCTGAGCTGGAATATATGTGACACTGTCAAAGCATGCCTTGCTTTTCAGTAGACCAAATATAGCAGGAAATCTGACATGTTCATATGTGAATTCAGAGCTACTGACATGTATCATGACACTTAATTCTCCAGCTTTCCAGTGTCATTCTTAGTCATCAGCTAAGAATAACCAAACATAACCATGTAACATTGACAGAATGCTCTCTATACTGAAGGGTCATATCTCTTCTAGTGAAATTTTAGACATTTATTAGGTACACATCACCGAGTAGCATTACAGATAGATTTAACGATTACATAATTTAACGATTCCTGTTCCATGTCTGATTCCTCTTAATGATTCGGGTTCATTATTGGTTTCATTATTCAGCATTGATTGTGGTATACATTTACGAAATGTACCACATTTAACAAAATACATTTAAAACAAATGTCAACAAACATTTTATTTTATTTTATTTTTTATGAAGGCTGCATTACTGCAAGCCATAACTGGCTTTAACTATATATTAAGCAACAATATTAACCAATACTGACAAACAGTGTTGGGGAAGGTTACTTTGCATTACAATATCGCGTTACTCCCTAAAAAAAGTAACTAATTGTATTGCAAAATGTGTTTATTTAACTACACACCGTCATATAAACAACCAGTCAGTAAAAACACTGATTTAAGTCTCGCAATTAGCTGTAAACTGTATGCGTTTGATTCAGTAAAAATAATCCGCTCGTAAGAGTCATCTGTTCGGGAATCAGCCTGTTTTGTGCTGTAGTTTCAGTAGCAGTGCTCCTCCACATCATCGGAATTGAACGTCACTCAGTTCTGGATAGGAACTGGCTTGCTCCCAGAAAAGGTTATGCCAAATTCTGACCCTTTCCTTAAGCATGTTGCTGTAAAACGAGCCTCATCACACCAGGCAATGTTTTCCAATGCTCTTCTACAGACAGGAGTGGAGCCTGCTGTGGTCTGCAGACTATCCACCTCGAGGTTTGACATGTCGCGCATTCAGAGATGTTCTTCTGCATAGAACTGTTGCAACGTGGTTATTTCAGTTGCTGTCACCTTCCTGTCAGCTTGAACCAGTCTGGCCATTCTCCTCTGACCACTCTCAATAACAAGCCAGTTTTGCCCACAGAGCTGCCACTATTCTCTGTAATCACTAGAGACTGTTGTGCATGAAAATCCCTGGAGATTGGCACTTTCTGAGATCCTCAAACCTCCCAGCCAAGCAATCATTCCAAGTCACAAAGTCACTGCAAAAAAAAAAGTGCACATCCAACCCCAATGTCTTTAGGTTTTTCAATAAAATCTAATTTTAACAAACTCAATATAAATATGAAGTTTGAAATCCAATTAAAATCAGATATTTTTACACTGAGACAGTCTATTTCATTACTTGAGATGTGTCCAAATTGAAGTGACACAAATTTTCTCTCTCCTCATAAAGAAAACTTTGACCATCTTATTAATTTGCGGATGACTTTCATGATTGCTGAATTACTTTGCGGGTGCAACTGATTCTCTCTGCACTGAGACTGCCCTTTACTAAACTCTTATTCATATCTACAAACCATTTTGATGATGAGATCTGATAATCGTATTGTAGAAAATAAGCTTGCACTCCAATAAATCATTTTAAAATATCATGGCTTTAAAGTTATCTCCTATCGTTTCATGCGTAATCGCGATGGAATTTTAAATCTGATCTTGGAGAGATGTGCACATCCTCAGAGAATCAATCCAGGTCTATATTCAAAAGAAGACAGTAATGGATTTCAAAACCACCTGAAGAACAGAGGTTGTGTCACAAGTTTCAGAAGTAAAAGTTAAAGGGGAATTCATTTTTCCAGAGTTACTTTTTCCAATCTAATGTGCAGAGAGAGAGGAAGGCTGGCTTCCGGAAGAATCTACACACTGGTGCCTTTTGCTCTGTTTGTTATCTAACAAATTGATTTCAGGCTCAAACAACTGCATGAGTCTGAGGTGGCACTACCTGTCTGAACAAGTGTTTGAGAAAGCTGAGGTAAGTCATTAATTAATTACATTTGTTGACATTGGTGGTAGAGCTGCACAATCAATCTTTAAAAGATTGTGATCTCGATTCAAACACCCACGCAATCTTATTCCTAAATCACAACGATTCGCCTGCGTCTACTAATCCTTTCACAAAATCATACCGTAATATTCAGATCTGTGTTGGCGCTGCCGCTGACCCAGACAGTTGGAATATATAGGTATGAAACAGCTTCACAAACACAGTTTCGTTATTTCTGTGTTACAAGCATTCATATTATCACAGAAGTAAAGGGATGAAAGTTTATAGCTTGGATATAAGCACTAATGTCCATGAAAGCGATCAAAACAGAGCAAATCACTATTTGAAAATAACGATTGTATCAATGACATCGTTACACCAGTAGGTGGCGACAAGTGACTTAAAAATGTATGTCATTGAATCATTCCTTCAAGAGATTCCTTTAAAAACGTTGATTCATCCAGTAATGAAACAAGCGAAGTATTTATGAGTGAGTCGTTGAATCATTCATTAAAATCAGTCGTTGAATCATTCATTAAAATCCTTCAATATATTTTTATTTAAATAATTCATTCAAATTAATTCAACGTTTTAAATAGACTAAATCAATTAAGATTTTGTCAGAACCTCCGGTAAATCAGGCCTGTGTGTTATTTTGTTTAGGTGTCTCTTGTCTTTTTAGAATCGTGATCTCTATTCGAAACAAACAAAAAATCGTCATTCTCAATTAATCCAGAATCGTGCAGCTTTAGCCGGTGGCACAGAAACAAGTTTGTGGGTCATGCCAAATTTCTAACTGCCCCATCCTTCAGTAAAGGCCTCTATGAAAATCTGCGTTACATTTGGACAGGATCACAAAACAGATTACAAAATGTGTCACATTAATGCTTAAGATCAGACTGAAATGATCAGATATCTTATTTACTGTTAAACAATAAAACGTATGTGGCTCATTTCTAACGTCGGATCTGTCGTAAGAATCTGCAGAGTGGACGGTTCTACACAATCAAGAACACAAATTGTGACGTCATTAATGGCCAAACGTTAAGTAGTTAATATTGGTTCTCTTGGTTATTTTGGTCCTGACCACAAAAAAATGCATTTGATCGTGGTTCGTTTAGCATTTACACTGTCATTTTCCGTGTTTCGAACTGTAACTGGCAGCGTAGCTCTTATGACGATACTTGAGCATTCTGTGCTTTTTAATGTCACGTGTTATGACATCTCGTCTTGTTTTTGGTTCGTTTAGATGTTTTTGGTCTGTGTTGCATTCATATTTCAGTCAAACCACAGCATAATTTGTTTGGAAGCCATTTTCAGCGGTCTCGGTCACCAGGGTTCAGATGGCAGCGTTCACACTTATTCAAATGAACCGCACTAACAAGGCAATCGCACCAGAGTTCGCTTTAATCCAACCAAACATGCCAAGTATGAACTTGCTAAGTCATTTTTGCAGCTTAGTTTCCGAGAATGTTCTTTTTGAAACTTGCTAACTGTTAAAAAATAGACTTCTGTGGATCGTTTCTAACGTTGGGATCTTCCGGAAGAATCTGCAGAGTGGAAGGTTCTACACACAGTCAGGAAGAGCACAACTGCGATGTCATAAATGCCCAGAAGTTAAGAAAACAAGCTACATCTGCAGCATAGTTTCCATAAATGCTCTTATTTCAGTGTGAGGGAACTTTTAGAAACTTCTAGTATGTTTTTAAAGTACTTGTACATAGAGCATCAAAGATCAAGGGGAATTTGGTTCCTCATGAAATTTCTCCTCTAAAACGTTTCGAAAAAGTTTCAGCCACCCTTCTTTCATGATTAGTGACAGATCATTGCAGTTCCCACACTGATAGAGACACAAAAGACAGCAAAAGGTCCCAGCATGCTACTGTCTTTCAGCCCTGCCCGTTCCCCATGCCCTGTCAGAAAAAAAAGAGAGAGAGTTTGAACACTTGCTTTCTGTTAGCAACAAATGGAAACTGGCCTTGCCTAGCAGGGTTCCTCTTCTTCTCCCAGGCTTGTGGATTTGCCAAGAGCTGGAATCAAAAAATGTAGATTTCCTGAGGATGAGCTGTCTGTTGAGCGTCTTTATTCTGGTATGGTAGGCAGTGTAGCCAGAGTTCACAGAGTTGCGGTCATGACTTGAGGTAAGATCAAAAGAAAACGGAGGGGATTCAATATCAATGGGACGTCAAAAAAAAAAAAAAAAAAAGACAGCCAAGTGTGAAAAATAGGCTTCAGGAGTCTGGCCTTATTACTTGCAAATACATTATTGAGATTGTGAGGGAATTTTAAACTAGTCAAAGCTGTGGAAGATCCGAAGACTTTCCAGATGTCTACAGATGTCAAGTGCATGTGGACAAGCAAGACAAAGGTCAAACTGGTGTCCAGCCATAAGGTCACACAATCATAAAGAGAGAGTGGCCAACATCCATTTATTAATAAGCATTGCACAGCCTCAGATGCCTTCACTGACAAAGACCCTAAAAGCTGCCAATAGGAGCTGCTACAATAAGCACTTCTGGAAGAATTAGTCAAGTCATTGCCATTATGCGGTCCAACTTGAACTTAGAATTACATCACAAATATATGTATTTTTAAGAAAAAATTATATTATATACCAGACTTTCAGAAATATGCTCTTGTCAAGCTCAAACATCTCAACTTATTAATTATAACTTGATCAGTTAAACAACTGCAAGAACGGAGCTGAACAGTGTGGAAATAAAGAGCTAATCAGAGAGTTATTAACATTGGCTTACATGAGAATGACCCAGTAAACATTTGCAAGAAAATAAAATCCATGAGCTCATCATATGCTATTCTAAATACCAAGTTAAAAACAAAAAGTGGTTGCTTTACGTGTCAGTCAGATGGCCTGTTCCTGTCTAAAGTTATTGCCCAAAACTACAATTTGGAACAGACGGTAAAAAATCGAAGACCAGAAAGACGTCTGGAAAAATGCACCTCACACTCTCATCAGAGTAATGTGAGAACCGAGTGTAATTTGTCTTGTTTTGTATGCATGAGATGACTATCATCACAGACAGATTGTTGTTAGCCTCCGATATACAGCTTATTATACACCCAGAAGTATAAATCACCCAGACACCAAATTGTCAGACAATATTCTGTTTACTATAATTGAAATTCTCATTAGGTTCCATTCACAATGCCGGAATCATATTTTCATTTGGCAAAAGTTCTAATTTCAGAATGACACATACGCCATGAAAAGAAGAGCCAGAGAGCATTAGCGATTCACAGGACACCAGGCTAAAGCACAGGAACAGCATGGTGAATTTTGCCTCCAGCTGGCCAGCACATTTTCCCTGACCCCCCGCCGCCGAGACATGAGAGAGTAAATGGAGGCCCTGTCATCCTGAGCTGTTCCGGGATAATAGGAAATCCCAGGTCGGGGTGGGAAGCCCTGTGGCGCGAACGAGACGAGTCATCGCCATTTCCTCCGATGCGCTCGTGACAACAATAGATTTCTCACCTAGAATAGGCAGCGAACCCAACCCGAATGGAATATATCCAGCATATTAGAATACAATGGAACGGCATTTAATGATAAGAATGGAACAAAATGAGCCGATGAAGGCTCTGAATTCAGCCGCTTGGCTTGTTGAAAAGTAATCAGAATATGGAATATTATGGGTTTTGGAAATGCACTGTGGTAATGCCATCTTGTTGGGGTATCATCTAAATACCATAGTAGATGTACACTGCCATTTTGAAAGAAGTCTCTTATAACAGTTTATGATCATGGTGTTTTGGATTCCCTGCCCTGTCAATCATCTTGTCACAGTTAAAATTCTCCACACTCAATTTAATTTCATTTCCTACCGTTTCGGAGAGTAATATTTTAGCACATTAATCTCATGTAGAGTCTCTCCTCGTGTGTTTGCATAATGATGCATTTAAAAGACCAAAATTATCTTTCCAAAAGTTCACAATGCAGTTGCAGATGAAATCTAATGTGGACAACATTAAATAAATGTATTTTCGTCAGGTTAGATACTGATTATTATTCACTCAAACCCCTTTATCTAAACCGCTCTACTAAACCGTCGAACTCGCACATTCTCCATGTTTGTAGTTTTTAACACTTTTTATTTGTGTTTGTAGTTCTAATCAAAAGCTCGTCCAACACGCAATGGGTTGTGGGTAATTTTAGCCATTAGAGTGCGCACAACCAACCATGACAACGTTCACCAAGTCTACATTCATTTAATCAAAAATACGGTAAAACTGTAATATTATGAAATATTTGTACAATTTAAAATAATTTATTCCTGTGATCAAAGCTGAATTTTCAGTGTCACATGATCCTTCAGAAATCATTCTGATATGATGAACTGATGATCAAGAAACATTTCTGGTTATTAATAATGTTGAAAAAAGTATTTTTTGTGAAACCCATGATCATTTTTTTTCCCCAGGATTTTTTGATTAACATTGAGTTCAAACCAACGGCATTTATTTGAAATCTAAATATTTTGTGACATTCTAAACGTCTTTACTGTTACTTTGATCAAATAAAGAGTTATTGCTGAATAAAAGTATTTATTTTTTTATTTATTTTTAAACTCACTGACCTAAAACCTTTGAATGGGTAGTGCATTCAATACTATGATAAGGTCAAAGTACCATGGTATTATAAATTATTACTTTATCACATTTTGTGTGATCTGGAATTCTTGGCCATTTGGCCATTGTAACGCATGGATGCATCACAGTAATGAACATTTAATTGTAATTAAAATAATGTTACAAAGCAAAAAAATCGAGAAGGTCTTAAAATAGGCCTGGTTTGCTTTATGCAAAATATTATTTCTTATTTATTCATTTTCTTTAGAATGTGAGCTGGACATGTTTTTGTGAGGTTCACATATTAAAACTGCTTCACAATTGGTGCTATTCTAATTCCATCACAGTCCTCATAATCTTCAGTAGGGCCTGAGCCGAGGGACTATAAAGCAGAGTCTCCAGCATTTGCAGAAGAAAGCAAGGAGAAAGCCGGGATAAGGGGAATGCAGGATGCTTGACTGATGGAGTGCACACTGGGAAATATATCTGACAGAATACATTCCTGATCACTTATTAGAGATTCTGAACGCCGCAGGTAGGAGGCAAGTATATAAACCTAACCTTATAAATAAGGTATATACATAACCTCAAGAACATGTCTTGAATTTCAGAATTAATAGTTACAAATAGACATTCATTCTTTCATTCACTCATTCATATTAATTTTAAATAAAATAATTATGTGTGGAGTATAATATGAACTGTCCTGACCTACATAATGTTCACTAAGCAAATTTACATTAAGAAATTAATTATTCTGTTAACATATGTTCATTTTAATGGCATTTTTTTGCCAAAGTGAATTTGTTTACAAAAATGATTTTACAAAAATAACTAAATAAATAATCTCTATGAATAATTTTGGTCAAATACATCACAGTTATGAACTTTAATCATTCTTTAAAGCGGGATAGGTCATGGACAACACAATGCATTCACAAGTATTAAAACAATGTGATGAACGGAACTATTTTAGCATGCTACAAATAACACATCGCTGTAAATCATATTTTCCACCCTCTACTCTCACCGTAAATGCATTCATGTTCTTTCCTCCCTCTTTTTCTTGATTACCTATGATTTAACCAAGTTCGGAGTTATGTCTGCCTCATTACGCTAATGAAAGCTTTTACTGGTTGCGCTTCATGCTCGGCTAGCAGAATGCGCTGAAGTGCGAGAGCAGGAATCGGGGTCTTCCCTGCTGATTCGGCATGCCATCAGCATCCTGTCCCGCACAATATAATGATCAGGGCCCAGGTGACACAGAGACACAGCCAGCATACTAGAGATCCAGCCGCGTATGCTAATGTTTCAACGCCCACTCGTCAAGCACGGCGCAGTGGGCATAAAAGTTTACAAGGGGGTGTTGCATACAAGAGAGAACGCAAACAAGAAAGGACAAGTTGCTGTGGTAGACAGTGATGGACAGGCCTAGACACAATCTGTGGACCTTTTCCACATTCTTCAATGTAGCGGAAATGATTTAAACATGGTAAAAACTGAGAATACTACATTACACAAGCTAAAAGCATGATCAAATTAGACAAAATATACTATAGAAAGAGGAGATTTTTTTTTGTTATGAATTTATTCATTTATTTAAAATGCGTTTAAAATGCGATTCATACATATGAGCACTTTTCAGGGTGAATCCTTATTAAAGGGATAGTTCACCCAAAATAAATGTGTTATTAATTTACTCACCCTAAAGCTATCCCAGGTGTATATGACTCTCTTCTTTCAGCCAAACACAATCTGAGTTATATAAAAAAATATCCTGGCTCTTCCGAGCTTTATAATGGGAGTGAATGGTAACTGAGATTTTGAAGGCCAAAAAAAGTGCATCCATCCATCATAAAAGTAATCCATACGGCTCCAGGGGGTTAATAAAGGCCTTCTGAAGCGAAGCTATGCTTTTTGTAAGAAAAACATCCATATTTCTAACTTTATAACCTATAATCACTGTCTTTCGGTATTGGCCGTGCACGAGTCGAGTTCCGGCGGAAGAATAAACTCTGCGATTCGTGATTTCAATCATCATACAGTAAAAAAACCCACACAACAAATCTTTTTCTTGGATTTAGGCAATTAATGTGGGTCATAGGCCTACTTTTCAGGTTGGAAAACCCGTAAATCCATATAAATATGAAAAACATCACATGCCTGAATATATTAGAATTTTTTTGTCTTGCACCCATGCATTTATTTAAGTTGTGGTAACATGTCCCCTGAATTTCTTTTCAGAGTGTTGACACATCTTCAAATTGACCTCAACAGTTCAGATGGAGTATCACAAACTAATAATGTGACTCAAACTGATCAATATGGGCACGCATGCGCAATTCTCAAAGTCTACCAGCTGAAAAGTCCCACCAAACTCCACCATTCTGACCAGCTTGGTGGTCAACCAAGAACAGCACACCACCTTAGACAGGTTTATGCTGGGGTTTTATGTTGTTTTTTTCCTCAGTCAAAAGCACTCTCACATAGTGGTTGTGAGAGCCTTTATCTGTAGGGATTTTTTTTTTTTATTATGCTGAGAGACTGCCGAACGCTATGAACTGTGTCTTATGTGGGTGTATTACCTGTGCTTGCGCCTCCATTCGAGCGTACTGCACCAGCATCGGCTCTCCGTGCTTCTGCATGAAGTCTCTCTGACAGCGCTCCGCCAGCGCCGGCTCATTGGGGAGAAAATTACTGGCCCAAACCTGGAGATAGAAACAGGAATAGCATGAAGACGTGAACCTGCGTGGGAAGTCTCGCTAATCAGACTCTAATAAAATAATGCTCCCTTCCGGCCATCAAAATAAGGCCTGTATTTAACGTTGTATTTTGCTAATTAATAGCGAAGCACAGAGTGCATGGAAACCGATCCAATTATATTTCGCAACTAGTGGAGTTGGTACTTGGCGATACAATTTCTCTTATCTTTAGCCTTGTAGAGATGATTTAGGGAATTGGAAAAGACACTTTAAAACATTCATCTTTCCAGGCGCCAAAGACTGTTAGTGCTGCCCAGAGAGAGTTCTGTCACATATCCAATACATCTTCAACAAAACAGGGTGGTAAGAGAGATTCTGTTTTTCCCGATACGTTTTCCTCACCACCAGAGCTCCCACAAGAGCTCTTCATTCACGAATCTTCATGAGGAAAGAAAACTCTGCCATTATTCGCTGCTGAGACAAATGTGATTTACTACATAGCGATTTAGAGTTTTTGGGAACTCAATTTCAGCAATTTAATCCAGTGCCACGCATGCCTCGGACGACTCTCTCAGGGGTCTTTACCGTGAATTTAGCACTGAATTGTTTGCAATTACATCAAAATCAGTCCTCCGTAATCACACAAAAATCTCCCCTCCAGCTATAAAAGTAACTAGAACTGCAAAGCCTGTATTTAATATGCCAGTGAAGCACAGGAACAGATCATACTTTGCAAATAGTGGAGTTAGGTACTTGGTGATAACATTTCTCCGGTTTTTAGCCTTGTAGAGATGTATGACATCCAAATATGTGTGGATGTGTGTTACGACCTGTGTTTAGCCTATTGTTTTCTATTGCTCTTCCTTGTTTTCTCTGATTTCTAATAGGTTGTCCAATGATGGGGGCGTACAAAAGCCATTGGTTGTCCAGTCGGGGCGTGGTCTTTATAAGGACGCTCCTGGCGCTCATCGAGGAGCTCATTGTTGGTTCGGTAGCACTTTGGTTGAGAGCTCCAGAATCCCTCCTCCGGCCGATGATCAAATTTGTATTGTATTGTGTGTATTAGAGACTTTAATTAGTTCAAGTGAACGTGCGTCTTGTGGTAACCTCTGAACCGTTCTCCTATGTCTAAACCATCCTAACAGTGTGGAGCGTAGGGGTGTCCTGCCTTGTTTATTTAGAAATTGTTTGATCTCTGTTTTTGGCAGGGAGTTGGTAAGCTAAATGTATTTTCTTGTGTTATTTGATTAGGTCATTAATTTTCCCCTCTTTTCTTTTTTATATTCGTTTTCTTTGTTATTTTGGCCTTTGGGACACCCTGAAGAGATGCTCTTTAATTCACTTGTTATTCCTTAAAAAATTTATTACTTGTTTTTGCTTAAATTTGTGTATTTGTGAGTGAGTGATGCATGCTGGGATTCCATTTCCACAACCCAACAATTATTTATTACGCCTCTTTAGTGTTTTTATATTCCCCTAGAGTCGGGGCGTAATAATGTGTGTATCTGTGCATTCTAAAACAGCAAAGCCACAACAGAAGTTTGTGAAGGTTCTCTTATAAGTTTTTAAGTTTGAATTTGCAGACTGTGGAGAAATAACCTGCTGAAACCCCCTCCCGTTTGGGGAGGATAAGAAGGTAATTGAGAGCATGTTGATGTATTGCACTGGTAACACTTCTCAAGTCTAGTTCAAATAAGTCAGAAAAACTGTAGGGTGCAACGGGGCTAAAGGCGCACCGGCGTAAAAGGCGCCTTCGATTTTATTTTCCTCTAAACCACTAGATGGCACAAAAATGTGCAGAAACATCCATTTTTCATGATGCACGTGGAAATTTGGCTGATCCTTGACGTGACCGCGGAAAGCAGCGCAATGTTGATTCTGCGCTAATTTGACTAATATTTGATGTTTTTTAAAATGTTGATTTAAGTAGCAAATGAGACTCGCTAAAATGATTGAATATATTTTGAGACAAAGGTCTTCTTAATGATTTTTTTTGGTTTTGTTCAAGGTAATTAAAGCAACAGTTTTCCAATAACGGAAGAATATGTATGCCTGCTGTCGGGGCAAGTCAAGCTGTCCTTTGAGTTTTCCGCGTACAAACGATCATCATTCAGACGGATCTGCAAAAACGACAAAAAACGCTGTATTCTGCTGCCAGGCCAGTAGATGGCGATGAAACACTATAGACTGAACACGTAATACGCATGTGCACGACGTCACCGTCTTCAGAGATTCGCGTTTTTGACGTTTGCACGGAGACCGTTTTCAAAAACGTGCACTTTGAAACCCGTTTATCAAAAGTTTACGTATTCAGGCAAAACGCTGTTGTCGTGTAAACGAACGGCCAAAACGCATAAAAAGTTTTACGTTTTTAGTTAAAAACAGTGTTGTGTAAACAGCCCCTCAGAGATATTCTGTCACATATGGAGGAGGCAAAGATACCAAAATAAAAGGATTTAAGTGCAGCAGTCTGGTGTTTAAGGCGAGACACTACAGGTGAATAGGGTAACATTTTTAACTAGCAGATATCACCATTAAACTTTCCCAGTTGATTACCTACATTAAGATGAGAAAAAAAATGTATTACAAGTTTTCTGTAATTTAATGTTTAAATATGCAAATTAGCCAATATATAATTAAATATGCACTAATTTGCATATATATATTAAAAAAACGAAATCTGAGTATTGGATAAAGCCAGGTTAAAAAAATGTTTTTCATTGTGTTCACATATTAGATGGGAAAAAAATTACAGAGGGATTTATGGATATCTACTTTTGCTATCCTGTAAATCAGAAAATACTGTCAATAGCCTTAAAAAAAAAGATTTTCGCCATGTTTTTTGGAATAAAATGTTGTATAAATCAGGCTAGGAATAATATATTTACAAATCCCTCTGTAAATGTCTTCATAATATAACTAGGTACAAGACTGGAAAGTTTGGTGTATATAGGTGCTACTGAAGTGGAGATTTCGGACTTGGAGTGTGAGAGAAAAGTCATTTTGAGAAAACGGGCTTTAAAGATTTATCATCAGCCAATGAGATTGCGCATTCAGCCCTTTTACTTTCACGATTGGTTGCTGATAAAAAGGAAATGACCATATTTGGATCCGACAGGATTGTACAGGAGAGAGAGAGCTTCCTAACGGTGTATGTGATGACAGGGAGCAGACAGAGATCGCGGAGCAGCATGTTGATTAAGAACGCCAACTTTTGTTGAATTTATGAGAAATCTACAGACACAAACAGACAAAGTGTAATATAATAAAGACCTAAATGTGTATTTCGGACTTTTTTTCACCACAAGTCTGAAAGAAGACATGTTATTGAAGACAAATATCCAAAAATCTCAAAATTGACCAGTAAAAAAAAACGATGTTTTTGCCTGCCGTGTCTCGCCTTAATAACAGAGAACAAAAATGACAAAATACTCAGATAACTCTCCGATTAGAGACACGGGAACAGAACAACCAAACTTCATAAGACGAGATCGGACCAAGAACTGAACAAAACACAGGTCTTAAATAACGGAGTGAACAAATCAAGCAAAACAACATCAGGTGCAGCTAATCAATCAGTAACCACGGAGACAAATGACAGGGAAAAAACAACTTAAAAAGGAAGAGAAAGGGTAAATAAATACAGTTGTAATAGATATGGGACGGATAATAAAAAGTGCTACATAATGTTGTTACTGCAATTAAAGAGTCTGACTACTGTTGGAAGACAAACACAGATAACACATCAGAACCCTGACATAATCGCCATATTTATAATGAAACCATCATATTTAATAATATGATATTAATCTTATCATATAAAACATATAATTTATTGTTACAACTGTAAATCGATTTGAAATTATTATGGGATCTCCTTCAGTGCTTTCAGAAACGTTACTTTTTAAAATAATTTAGTTTCTGGCGCGTTAAAATTATGAAAAAAATCTTAATTATTACAAACTCTGAACAGTATAGTGTGTAATTGGGTAATTGCACTTTACAGTAAAGTTCAATTCATTAACATTCATTAGGTATCAGAAACAAACAATGAACAAAATGTTTTATAACATTTATTAATCTACATCAATTTCATTGTTTGATCATGAATTCATGTTCGAACATAGTACAATAACTATATTCTCAAGTAATTTATTTACATTTAATTGAACTTTATTTGCCCAAAAATGTATTTGTATTTAACATTAACATTAATAAATGCTGTTAAAGTATTGTTTGTTGTCATTTCTTAATCTTATTTTCTTAATCTTACCAATTTAACCTTATTGTAATGAAAAATACTGTATAACAGCATCAAGGTTTTGCAAGTTCTTTGGCAGTCCATCCCAGATTTTATTCGCTCAGTCGTTGCAGCAATATGGCAATTATCTTCTAAAAGAGACAGAAAGAGAAAAGACACTTGAGCTTGTGAAATGTCAAGGTCACGGTCTCGTACTGCCTCTGCATGTTTAATCCAAACCTCCACTAGAAACATCATTTCCTTCAGCTGCGAGTACACCTGCCAACCCCAGCGTTACGCGCTCTCTCATCTGAGACCAAACTTAGACCCAATAAAAACTTCATTACCTCTGATTGCTGTGGTTATACTTAAACTTTTAGAAATGCTTCCAACAGCATTCACTTCACATTTAGAGATCTAATAAAAAGTCTATTTTCAACAGCCATGGGTAAAGTTTTCCAATAGATGCGTCTATTAACGTTCAAAAACACTATGAGCGTTTCATCATTGCAAACTCACCAACTGTTGTCAAGGATTTCTCAACATCGTAAACAAAACAGGATGAAACAGTCGGAAAGAACTTTTTTTTTTCACAATGACTCACGGAGCTACATGGAAATGAGTCTGTTATGATCTGTGGCCTACAAATGCCAGAATGAATTTGAGCATTTTGAGATGTGCGCGGTCATCGCTGACTAATGTGACAAGCTTAAAGCTCACAGTCAGTCAAAGAGAAGCTAATTCTAATTCTTGTGTACGTATCCATAATCCATCATAATCCACGAGGGAGCAGTTGTTATAATCAAGAGACAAATTTCTGTTTGCCTGCTGCCAAAAATAATTTTAAAAAGCAACTGTGAAAAGGAGCTCTCTTGCTAAATGATAAATTAGGCTCTCTGTGAGAACCGGGAACCGAGTTCTCCTGGGTTACTGATTGCAAATATAGAAGTATTTCCACAGTGTTTTTTAAAGCACGCTCTTCCTGCCTGTCTAATATGCACCTCTGAGAGATCGTTTGACCTCAGTTTTCTGGCGAATCATTGATTGGGGTCTTCAAGTCAAGCTCCACAGCTCTTAATGCACACGCGAGACTGCTCTGACCTCTCATCTTAAACACGGTTTTGACTGAAGACTCGCATCAAAAGACACGAATGGCTGAATACAACTCACCCCTGTTCTTCTGTAACACTATTAAAACTGCCGCACAACTACTGACAACTTTTCTTTGATGGATGACTTTTTATTTTACAAGTAAGAAATTCAAACCCAACAAGTAAGGCTGCATGATTTGTGAAATTTGTGATTTTGGGGATACAAAGTGTGATTGCGATTTGTTGAGCTTGTTTTGTAGGGCTGCACAATTTGGCCAAACGTTTGTGAATATATATTAGTGTGGCTATAATAATAATAATAATTTACATTATTATTATTATTATTAAATAAGAAAATAAAAATTAATAAATAAAAACAAAATACGAAAAATTACTATTGTAATATTTCACTGTGAATCGAGTATTTAAGAAATAATAACAACAACAACGTTTTACATTACAACTATAAAATAACAATATAAAAAATATTTTATTTATTTATTTGTTGTTGTTGTAAAATAAGAAAATGCAAATTACTACATAAAACAAAATAAGAAACATTACTATTGTAATATTTCAATGTAAATTGAGTATTTAAGAAAATGTAGAAATAATAATAATAATAATAAATTATAGTAATAATTATTTTACATTATAACTATAAAATTACAATTTTATATTATGATTAGTATTAATAATAAATGAGGAAAAAAAGAAAATAAGAAATATCACTATTGTAAAATTTCACTGTAAATGTAGCATTTAAGAAATAATCATATTTTTTACATTACAACTATAAAATAGCAATACTAATATTTATAGTTGTCTTTGTTTCTTCATTTTTTTTTTTTTTTTAACGTTAAACCATCAAACTTTTCTTTTGACAGAAAATGTCAGGAATCCCTTAAAGCTTCTTTAGCTGATGAGCACTTTGCAATTTTGTCTTTATTTCGATTAATCATGCAGCCCAACCAGCAAGAAATAAATCCTTGTGATTTCTCTTTAAGGTCATGTTAAGGTCATAAAACACTGTCAGTAAATATTTTAGAAATGTGTCATATCTCAGAGTAAACTAATCAATAAGATTAAACATGCATCACGAAAAGTGAGCAACAGAATTGAGGGTGAATAGTAAATGGATCCTGAGGTTGAATGTTGTATTTCCATATTTAACCTTCAATAATAATTTAATTTAAATCATTAAAATGAATAATATATAATTATATTTCATAATTTTATTTTATTATTTAGAATGACATTTATCCATGAGTCAATAAGAGCCAGAGGCGGACAGAGTACACAGCTTCATTACTTGAGTAAAAGTACAGATACCCCTTGCTAAATTTTACTCAAGTACAAGTAAAAGTACTACAGTCAGATGTCTACTTAAGTAAAAGTACTAAAGTATCAAGAGTACAAGAGTACATTTTCTAAATATTGCATTACTACTGCCACAGTGCTTACATTAGTAAACACAGCAAACACTTGAAGCGAAAACTATCATTAACTTGTTCAGAAAATTGAAATAGTCTGGCGAGGTGGGGCCATGCGATATTTTTTTTCCCAGGATGGTAGGGGAAGACTCATGAATATACATTAGGGAAGTCATCCCTGATTGGTCTGATGACCTACCCCTAACCCCACCCCTAATTATAGTGGAGTAAAGAGTACAATATTTGCCTCTCAAATGTACTCGAGTAAAGTCATGAGTACTCCCCAAAAATGATACTCGAGTAAAGTACAGATCCCTCAAAATTGTACTTAAGTACTGTACTCAAGTAAATGTACTCCGTTACTGTCCGGCTCTGATAAGAGCAGTAATGTGCACTAAGAAAGTAAATGGGGTCAATACTTAATTTCATCTGGATTTATAAAGTCTCAAAACATGCTATAGAGTTAAAACAAACACTTGGGGAGTGTTGAAATCCTCAGAAGAAACATTGAAAATGACTTGGATCACCAACACCCAACATCGCTGCTTTATTTAGGGATGTAGATGGTGTGTTTTCCCCCTGCAGTTCACTTTTATAACACAGTAAAAATTAAAGAACAGTTGAGGAAAAAAAAAAATCAAGGTTGTTCTTTTTAAAGGCCTCGGCAACGAGACCCGTTTCCAACAAACATCTGGAACCGAGCAGCACTTTGTTTGTCCGTGTTTATTCTGCTTTTCGAGACAGTGGGCCAGAATGTCTGAGCTTGCTTGCATTTCTGAAAATGATGGATTTTGAAAAGAAAATGAATCATTACTCGTGGGTCACATCTCCGATCACCTCATCATATTTAGGGTGATTTCTGCAGGGGCGCTCAGAAGTGGCCAGTGTCTGCATTAAAAGCAGATGAAAAGAGGAGGCTTAAAGAAGGCTGAAGGATTCAGTGTTTACAGAATATGAATCACTGTTGGACGGCTTTCAAAGATGTTTTTCCAAGTCGTGTTTCCCTGATATTGTGGGAAACTGTGGAGCAGAAGCACACCTGCTGTTCACCAATAATTAGGCAATTAAGATTTGCTTAGTGCAAAACTGTGTAACATCAAGCCTCATTTATGAAACATAAGCAGAGCAAATGTCTGTATAAATTGTTCGTAAAAATATGCTTATGTAAATCAGCGCCGCCGCTACTGAATCTAAAGCGCAAAACATTTATAGTGTGTAGACAGATTATATGAGACAGATCTTTTTAGTGTATCATAATGATACACAAAACAAATCTAATTCCAACCGAGTCTTATGAATATGAGTCTTCGTTTAAGGGAATAGCGACCCGATGTAATAGTTTCACTCATAGTTACCGCAAGCAGAAAACAAAAGAATAGGAAGTGTCATCAGCAAAACTTGAAATGACTCAAATGAGTCAAAATTAAATGACTCAAATGAGTCAAATATTATAGTGTCACTGTCAGTTAATGGTGGATATGGTGAAGAAGCTGTCAGTTGAAAATTATATCTTTCAGCTATATATGATTAAGATTGTGAATATAGGCCAGATGCTGAATACTGGGAAATGAGCTCTGATGAGGACAGTGATGATGCTCAAACTGAAAGGTAACAAAATATGCTTTATTTTATTCTTTTGTCATTGCTGTTTAAATATCAGGAGAGTTTTATTCTATTACGGTATAAGATCCATCCGTGTTGGATATAGATTCGGGTCACTGAAGACTCGAAAATTTAATAATGATTGGAAAAACATTTATGCATTTAAGGGTTAAAAAAGCATCTAAAAAAGACTGTTAAAAGTCCACAAAAAGTTTTGGAAATGGAATTGTTTTTTTTTTTTTTTGCAAAAACATTAATTGACCTGCATTAAACATGACAACTTAGAAACAGTGTTATATAATGTTATTTCTATATTTTTAATTCATATTTTGAAAAAAAAAAGTTCAAATTTAATATTCAGTTTTAATTTTGATATAGTTTAAGCTTTTTTTAATCTTTTTTTTCTTCATTTTTTTCAGCTTTACTTTTTTTATTTTCAATAATAACATTTTCTATTTATTTTTGTTTTAGTTGTACTACTTCAATTTGAACTTTTATTTCTATGGAAGCTTGTTTCCACCACTGAAAATCTAAATAAAAAAGGTTATTTAGTCTTTTTATATCGCAATTCTGATTTTTTTTCTTGCAACTGTGACTTTTTTTCTCAGAATTGCAAGATATCCACTGGCAGGTGCGACTTTTTTTCCTCAGAATTTTATATCTCGCAATTCTGAGAAAAAAAAAAAAGTCAGAATTGCAAGATATAAACTCACAATACTGAGAAATAAACTCGCAGTTGCAAGAAAATTTGCAACTACCTTTTATATTTTTTATTCAATGGCAGAAACAAGCTTCCATATATTTCGGGTATTGCCAAGGCAACATTTATAATGTTCTTAGTTTCTCATTCCAATATAATATTTGTTTTATTTCAATAAATGAAACTTTTCTTTCTTTTTTTTTTTTTTTACTAGTTTTAGTTAACAATGACAAGATTATGCTGAGAAAATAACAAATAACAGTTTAATAGAAGGTATTTTATGATTGGTAGACATGCTGCTCATTTGCATAACGTTCAACTGTGCTCATCTTTGTCACATGACTAATAGTCACTCACTACTAACATAAAACATATTACTGGCCATAAACATTTAAACGGCATACACTGTATATTTAATCAACTGTCGATCATGCACGTCATCTGTACTTCATGGTAATGACAAAAATATTTGGAATTGTGCAAATGTGAAAATAGAGTGAACCTGGTTTGTGTTCACATTACACATTATAAGTGAACCTAAAAGTGAGTGATTAAACGTAAGCCACACTCTGCATTACAGATTATAACAGAATACCATTCCTCTCATGTTTCATGAACAAGACCCGCTGAAGATAAAAGCCTTCTGGTCATTTTTTGGGGTTGTGAAACCCTGTCAGTGTGAGCGCACCTCAAGGAGGGGTGTTTGAGTACAGCAAGTCAACAGGTTCTCCAGCCCGAGGTGATGACTACTTTAAAAAGCCCTCTCGGTATCATCATTTTCATAATTGCCTTCACGCCGTCCACATGAAGGCCTTTAGTTATGTGTACTTAATGACAGCGCTATTCCCTCCGAGCTCCACGCAACCTTTGAGGCTAGGAAGGTTCACACAGGTAAGCACTTTGCTCAGAGAGCTATTGAAAATGAGGCCGGTGCGCTTATGCATTAAACATTAAGTCCCAGTAGACGGGCGAAAGAGAAAAACACTCGTTTAATCGAATCCATTTTCCCAAGAATTCCAATTAAATATCTAAAATGAAATAAAATCCTCTGCGTTCATGTGAAATCATAAAGCCCATCCCTCTCGCTCTCTCTCTCTCAAGTTCAAGTTGTTTATTGGCATGACATTTGGAATAAAGTATTGCCAAAGCATTTTAAATAAGTATATTTAAAGACAGAATGGAATTACACTACTAAAGTAATAACAATAAAAAACAAGATGAGGAACAGTAGATAATAGAAAAAACAGCAGATAATATATCTATCCTAATATTAATTATAAGTAATTACAATTATATACAATAAAGAATATGTAAAGTATAGCAAACGATTACAATGGATTAACCATGTTGTATGGTGTGTAAGGTTATTTATATATATATTGCAAGCTAGTTTGGATGCCATGAGCATATAGTGGAGTTTCTCTGAGTCATTTAGAGTAAAGAATGAAAAATTAGTGCTACAAATTGTGGAAAGAAATCCCCCTTGAAGTGGCATACATGAGACAGATGAGAAGAAAGTGTTACCCATCCTCTATTTGCTTCAAATCACAGTGTCTGCATGTAGTCTCTGTTCTCTTGATCTATCCAGGATTTATTTTATGTCTTCCTTTCTCTGTTTCTAAGTCATGGTCACTGAGTCGATATTTTGAAAGAATCTGTATTTATTTTAATCATTTATTTGATAAGTAATTTGTCAATTTGGTGGTTATTTTGCCAAGTTCTGTTTAAAGGTCCAATTCAATCTCTTCAATATTTTCTCATTTCATTAAACAATTTTTTTTTTTTTTTAAACATGGACCTTTATTTTCATTAAAAAGGCTTATTTCTGCTATTGCAGGCTCATTTTGTAAGCAATTAAAATGAGCAATAATCAAGCGCAAACTCTGTGCCTGTAAGATGGTACAGACGTACGTTCTCGGCCAGAATCGGTTCGAAGGCATGCATCTTTGGAAGCGGAGCCGCGCGCTTAAAAATATTGTGCACACCGCCACACAAAGGCCATGTCCCAAATGGCACCCTAAACACTCGCGGTCTTCCTACAAATCCGCACTTTCGTGACGTAACGCCACTTTGACTGTCAGGAAGAAGTCTGCAATGGAGCTCGAATCAGTGCGCATGAGCACCCTTCTTACAGTTAAAATTACAAATGGGACACCCTACTACACGGTCTTACCGGATACACGTACGCGGCAGCCAGTGTAAGTCCACAAGACCGTCAGTGCATGGAGTGTGCCATTTGGGACAGGGCCAAAATAGGGTCTCGCGCACTCAACGCGCACGACCGCCCACACCGCAATGACATCATTTTTGCCGCGCACACCTTCGCGCTCGTGTGGACGCGGCGAGTATAAACCAAGCTTAAGGGGTATAAGCCCAGTTCAGCCCTACAGGCAAAGTCCCTTTAAAGCAAGTCATTTCACTCGGCGGCCATCTTTGAAACCCTCTCGGACATCTATTTCAGTCATGAAAGTGCAGCTACTATCTTTTTGAATGGGAAAACATCAAAATATCCCAAACTGTTCGCCAAGCTTACGACTGAATTTCATATTTGAAATCACCAATGAAATTTGACAACAACTGTCTCATAAATGTTGTTTCTAAACGCTCGAATCACGACAGAAAACGGCATTTTCAGGCTGGATCAAGCTAATGCGCAGTGGAAGCGCGTCTGACTGTTTCTATGGGAACCGGAGCTTCTAGCGGCATGACTTTACCAATCGTCGATTGGCTCTGATTTAGAAGGCGGGACTTATTCCTCCATATTGAGCGTTGCACTTTCCCTATTCAAAACAAATGTGTGTTCTACAGTCTTTGCTACAGGCTTTGTTAGAAGTGCCTTTATTTACCCGTAGAATGTTTTTTTTTTACAAATTCCAGTTGTGTTCTTTCTATAAAATATCGATCCTATACAGAACTGGTTTACTGATCGCGAGACCTTTTATTTTGATTTGATGCCATAAAAATGCCTTCAAGCCTTCTCATGCAAGGCCTTTACAGCTAGACTAAAGCCCCCGATGCTAAGATCTCAGCCCCCAGGTAAGAATAGCTAGTCCTGTGTTCTAAGACTTCTCCTCCATATGTGAACTGGTAAATGTTTCCCTGAAACCTGGCCTTCACCATGACTCTGGTTTTGTCCAGGTTTACTGTCAGTGTCCATTCCTCGCAGTACTCTCTCTCTCTCTCTCTCTCTCTCTCTCTCTCTCTCTCTCTCTCTCTCTCTCTCTCTCTCTCTCTCTCTCTCTCTCTCTCTCTCTCTTTAGAGGTAATATTGTGCGAATCTGGCATGACTTTAAACAAACCCAGTCCGATTGGTCAGCGGTGTGTGTGCCGCTATACGTGCATCTCCTCAGTATTCCGGCTGCTGATTTGGATGTCAGGAGTGATAAAGGGGGACTCAGGAACGAGGGATGGACTAATCGCGCAGTCTTCACGCACCCGTCCCGGAGCCCCAGAGGCCGCGTTTATGAACCTCAGTGAAATAAAACGCCAGACAGCGGTCCATCACTCTCTAGAACAGTGAAGCAGAAAACGTAAAGAAACACGTCTCACAGTCAGTAAATATGCTAGCAGTGACAACATCAGAGACATTAAAAGGAAGCGCGGTGCTATGATTTTCAGGCCTGACCCGCAGGCGATATTTGGGGATGCCACAATTCTCCGGAGTTTGTATACGTCTCTTCTTAGCAGATGATTGACGTTTCTTGACGTACGCTTCCGCTATTTATTCCCTGCTTGTGTCGGAGCCCATGGAGAACGACAGATTGACTTGCTGTTTCGCAAAGCATCAGCCGGAGATCCAAGAGAACATCAATCACACCTCACTTCTGACCGGCAATATCTCTCTCCGTGCCATTTCTCTGCTATCGGTCCAGCTGTGTATGTATAGATAAGACGACATTATACACAACATGTGTTTATGCAGGGATAAACCAGAGAAGCCGTCACTGGAGTTGGTTTAGGAAATGGAGTTGGATCATCTTCATTTACTCTAATTTTACCAGAATTGTCCATCGAGACATGTTGTTTGCTGTGGCTCCTCAGAGTCAGATAAACTGTGTGAACTGTGCAGAGGATTTCAAATCCTCTGTGAAAATATCTCTCTTCTTGAGACGCATCTCACGCAAACAGAGTAAAAAAAAACATTAGTGGATTTTTCTACCAGTGAATGTAATCAATCAACCATGAGAACACTAATTTGGTTAGCAACCAGCCATCAAATTTGGGGAAATTGTATATTAGTATTTCTCAAAATGTGTTTCTGTTTTCACTTAAATCTACATCCTGTCTGTCAGAATTATTCATATCTGTATTTGGATAAAACAGTAAGTGGCGTGGCTTTAACCAGAAGTTTGTCAAATTACTTGAGAAGACCGTTTTAAATGCATCTATTGCCTTCGTAGTTATCATTTAACAATGATGCCCTGTAGAAGTCATAACATAATTGTTTTTTTATTATAATTATAACATTTATTTCAATATCTGCTAATTGTCAGAGCCAATAGCCTCATAGGAGATGCTTACAGATGTTGTATATATATAAATATATTCTAGTGCAAACAATAAAATGTTAAATAAAAGAAAAAAAGACTGTTGCACTATCATTATGTTTGGGGTCAGTAAGATTGTTTTAATTAATTTAAAGAAAATTATATTTTTAGTCAGCAAGGATGCATTAAAATGATCAAAAATGACAGTAAAGACATTTATAATGTTACAAAGGATTTCTATTTCAAATAAATGTATATGTATATATATTATTTTTATTTTATTTTTATTTTTATTTTTTATGCCCAATGATTTTCAACATTGATAATAATCATAAATGGGTTTTTATTTTTGCATCAAATCATCATATCAGAATGATTTCTGAAGGATCATGTGACACTGAAGACTGGAGTAATGATGCTGAAAAGCTTTGATCACAAGAATAAATTACATTTTAAAATATTTTCAAATAGAAAACGGTTATTCTAAATTGTAATAATATTGCACAATATTACTGTTTTTGCTGTATTTTGGATGAAATAAACTCATACTTAGTCAAGCATGTATTGTATATTATAATTTGATCTAATTCTCTGTCAATATAAGTCATCAGTACTTTAATATGGTGATGACAAAACATTTGTAATTATGCAAATGTAAAAAATAAAGTGAACTTGGTTTGTGTTCACATTACACATGATAAGTGAACTTGAGCGACTACACGTAAGCTAAACGTCCAAGCTGTAATTGGTTTAAAGGGGTTTGTAGTGGTGATATATGACTAATGCCGCGCTCACACTACACTTTGAGGACACAAAAGCTAAAAGGTCACGCCGTGACGAATCAATTTGCTTTACAGGGTTAAGAGTGCAATCACAAACCAAACAGAAAGCTTTAAGTGGACCAAAAAGTTCATTTAAACTGTCCCTGACCTTAAAAGATGCTTCAGATTTGTTTTAGGTCCATTAGCTATAGCAGGGTTTAAGGGTTTAAGTCCATTTTCCATATTTCCATATTTATTTCTCTTTTGTGGACGTGTTTGTGGACCAGATCCACTTGAATATTATCAAATAATAATTATAATGATGATGATAATTATATTGCACTCAGATAAACATAATAATCAATGAACTTTGCATTTAGACTGGTTAAAACGACTCCTGAAACTTACTAGCACAATGTTGTTGTTTTTGTGGAACTCCTAAACACTATATTAATTATAATTATTCTTATTGTTATTATTTATACTATATCTCACAAGAGTCTCGGTTTAGTTTGCTTTAAAGGGTCCAATTTCATTTAACCATTCACACATAAGCTAAAATTTACACGATCCCTAAAATGAGACAAAACGTCCCTGCGATAAAGTGTTTTGAATTTCACAAAACGGCATCAAGATAATCTCTCCGAGAGAACGACGAGTCTCTGTTTTCTGAGCTGATGTTTAGTGTTTGTTCAGGGGTGGGTGGTTACGGATGATATGAGAAAGCGTGGGACAGACAGAGAGAAAAAGACACAGATCACACAGCTCTCGCTCGCTCCCTCTCCGCAAATACTCTCATCCCGGAGAAGGTGGGCAGCCGGATACATGCGGCTTATCCATCTCTCCCAGGGCATGCTGGGTAAAGCTCAACTCCTGCCGGCTGACATAGACCTAAGCCCCACAGAGCTCCGGTCTCTCCGCGGAGGGCCACACACGTACTGGGAGGGGGAATTATTTACTCATATTTAGCTGCGTCCATTGATAAAACATATGAGAAACTTAAGAGCAGCTTCCGGCTGATGTTATCTGGGCTGAGCCCGTGTGCGCTGGGAGGGTGATTTATGTTCGAGGTCGGTGATTGATGTCACGTCCAGCGCATACTGGGACGAGGGGTGGATGTGTTGTCACACTGACACTGTGATGCATGGATGAGCTGTTGCCTAGGAAACTAGTCTAATGTGCTGGGTCTATTAACGTTTAGGAAAAAAATATACAAATATTGTGTCCAGTCCCAGAATAATATGCAGAGACAAGTAAAATTGTGACTTTTAGATTTTTAATTTAGATTTATTTACTTTTTTTTTAAGTAGCCTATTATTTTCTGTGTTTTCTAGTTTTAAGTTTATTTTAGCTAATTTTAGCATCATTATAGTGTTAGTATTTTAAGGCTGTCAAAGTTATGTGTTCTCAACACAGTCTTATATTGCTATTCACTGTTATTATTGTTAATTAATACTATTAAAAAACTACAATGTAAAAAATTATATGATCAATAAGTTATGACAACATGTCTTTAACTCAACAAAATAAGTTAAGCAATTTTTTTACTTTTTTAAGTTAAAAAAGATTCAACTCATTTTTAAAGTCAAATTAATGTGATTTAAGTTGAAATGGCTTGAATATCGAAGCTGATTGTACTTAAAAAAGTAAGCAAGCCAAAAATAAATAATTCAGTGCAGTGCAACTGAAATAAAACATAAATATTAGACGAAAAACTTAAAACCTTAATGTATTTTATTTCATTTCTTATTTTCATTTAAGTTGAAGTAGCAAAATTAATAAAAAAAAAAATACAACTGAAATTAAATAAATTAAAGCTACACAGAAACTTAAAAATGACAAAAGCACATAAAAAAAAAAAAAAGAAAAGAAAAAAGCTAATTCAAAATAGCATATAAATAATACTAAACAACATTGTTGCTATCTAGAAAATTGAAATGCTTATTGCAGGTGGATTGTTAAGGTTTTAAGTTTTATAATATGTATCAAAAACTAAAAGTAAAGTAAAAAAAAAAAAAAGTTAAATCACTTCATGTCCATTTTTATGTTATTTAGTTGTGATGAAAGTACTTTTAGTTTTCATCATGCATTTTATTTTTATTTCAGTTACAATTTTATTCAGTTTCAGTTTAAGTTGGAAACACTTGTTAGGCTTAACCGACGGTGTCAGTCGGGGGCATTTACATTTGCATTTATTATAGTTGCTGCATTACAAATAATTAAAAATATAATATATATAATTTCTCGCAACTTCTGATTAGGTTTACTTTCCCCAGCCAACTAAACTATATCAATCACAACCTAACAAGTTAGTTCAGTACATCAGCAGAAGAGATCAGATTTGATGAGGCTAAGAGAAAAATGAAAGGTGGTAAACTATAAATCAATTGTATGACTATTAAACCTACATTCCTCGGGTGTGGTTTATTAAAAAGAGAGAATTATAGGGAAAACATGAGTGGTTTGAGGCAGCGTCTTTAAAAGGAGCTTTATGTCAAACCATCTCAAAATCCTCTACTGCCCCCTAGTGGAAAGCAGGGCCGTACATAAGCACTTAATGAATTGAGTGAGAGAGGGAGCTCAGTGTGTGGCAAACCCAGCGAGTTCACGACAGTGACAGGCTTCCTGTGCTTAGAAGAAACAAGGGGAGACAGACAGCCTGGAAAAGGGAAACGAGAGGAAACACAAGTTCCTTGCAGCTCCAAAGTCAGAGCAGAAACATGAAGATGTCAATAAAATGCACACGCTATGAAACTGATAAAAGCAGAGAGGTTTTCAGCCCCGCTGCCATCCCGCTTGACTCCGAGAGGCGAGAGTCATTTTCTAGTAGGAAGGTGGATTCAGTGACGTCTTTTCCTGGAACATCTCTAGATCCCTAATTGGAGTCTACAGGCTTTTCAAGCTCAAGCTTGCATTAGCCCGTCTCGTCAGCAGTCTCTCCGCTGAGGTGACAGTTAAAGGGATAGTTCAACCAAAAATGAAAATTAGCCCATGATTTTCTCACCCTCAAGTCATCCTAGGTGTATATGACATTCTTCTTTCAGACGAACACAATCTGAGTTATATTAAAAAATGTCTTGGCTCTTCCAAGCTTTATAATGGCAGTGAATGGCTGTTTCTGTTTTGAAGTCTATCCATGATAAAAGTACATCTATCCAATATAAAAGTGCATCTATCCATCATAAAAGTGCATCTATCCATCATAAAAGAGCATCTATCCATGATAAAAGTGCATCTATCCATCATAAAAGTGCATCTATCCAATATAAAAGTGCATCTATCCATGATAAAAGTGCATCTATCCAATATAAAAGTGCATCTATCCATGATAAAAGTGCATCTATCCATCATAAAAGTGCATCTATCCAAAATAAAAGTGCATCTATCCATCATAAAAGTGCATCTATCCATCATAAAAGAGCATCTATCCATCATAAAAGTGCATCTATCCATCATAAAAGTGCATCTATCCAATATAAAAGTGCATCTATCCATCATAAAAGTGCATCTATCCAATATAAAAGTGCATCTATCCATCATAAAAGTGCATCTATCCATGATAAAAGAGCATCTATCCATGATAAAAGTGCATCTATCCATCATAAAAGTGCATCTATCCAATATAAAAGTGCATCTATCCATCATAAAAGTGCATCTATCCATCATAAAAGTGCATCTATCCAATATAAAAGTGCATCTATCCATCATAAAAGTGCATCTATCCATGATAAAAGTGCATCTATTCATGATAAAAGTGCATCCATCCATCATAAAAGTGCATCCATCCATGATAAAAGTGCATCTATCCATCATAAAAGTGCATCTATCCATCATAAAAGTGCATCTATCCATGATAAAAGTGCATCTATTCATGATAAAAGTGCATCCATCCATCATAAAAGTGCATCTATTCATGATAAAAGTGCATCCATCCATCATAAAAGTGCATCTATCCATGATAAAAGTGCATCTATCCATCATAAAAGTGCTCAACACGGGTCGTGAAGCAATGCATTTGTGTAAGAAAAATATTCATACTTAAAACTTTATAAAGTAAAATTCTAGCTTCCGGCCAAACACAGTCTACTTGTGTATAAAGCACAACGTCAGAACTAGCGTAGTGCTCATGGTGTAGCGTAAATATCAGCAGGACAGCGCATTCATCACATAAGTTGCACTTAAGTCTAAGTGGAATCCTTATGTTCGTTTGGCCAGAAGCTAGTTATTTTACTTTATAAAGTTTGGATATTTTTCTTACACGAACGCATCGCTTCACTTCAGAAGGCCTTTATTAAGCAGCCGGGGCAGTGTGGAGCACTTTTATGATGGATAGATGCACTTTTAACATGGATAGATGCACTTTTATGATGGATAGATGCACTTTTATGATGGATAGATGCACTTTTATGATGATAGATGCACTTTTATGATGGATAGATGCACTTTTAACATGGATAGATGCACTTTTATCATGGGTAGATGCACTTTTATGATGATAGATGCACTTTTATCATGGATAGATGCACTTTTATGATGATAGATGCACTTTTATCATGGATAGATGCACTTTTATGATGGATAGATGCACTTTTATGATGGACAGATGCAGTTTTATGATGGATAGATGCACTTTTATCATGGATAGATGCACTTTTATGATGATAGATGCACTTTTATGATGGATAGATGCACTTTTATGATGATAGATGCACTTTTATGATGGATAGATGCACTTTTATGATGGACAGATGCAGTTTTATCATGGATAGATGCACTTTTATCATGGATAGATACACTTTTATGATGGATTGATGCACTTTTATGATGGACAGATGCAGTTTTATGATGGATAGATGCACTTTTATCATGGATAGATACACTTTTATGATGGATTGATGCACTTTTATGGACTTCAAAACAGAAACGGCCATTCACTGCCATTATAAAGCTTGGAAGAGCCAGGGCATTTTTTTTTATATAACTCAGATTGTGTTCGTCTGAAAGCAGAATGTCATATACACCAAGGATGACTTGAGGTTGAGTAAATCATGGGCTAACTTTTATTTTAAAATAAACTATCCCATTAAAGACCTATTCCAGCCTAAAAGAGCATTCCAGATGGTCGAAGACTGTAGCGGATTCGTCTTAATCTGCAGAAAGGCATTCTAGGGCTTTCTGCCTCAGAGTCGACAGGGGCAAACGCTAATTGGGAGGAGGGTCAGAATGAGGCAGAAAAAGAGGACATGAATGAAGTAACAAGGTTACGGTGTACCTGACAGTGAGGATGGGGGTTTGAACAGCCCATCGTGGCTCCTTTATTCTCAAAGATCTGAAACACAAGAGAAAGAGACATTACGTCCTGTCAAAGAACCCAGACATAACAAACCACAGCAAACGTTATACAAGCGTACAGAAACAACCTAAAACATGCTGCAGACAGACAGGTGCAGACAAAACATGCTCTCTTATTAAGACATGAAGAGATCAGAGCACATGTTGCTGTTTGAAAGGAGACATCCTGTGGAAGGGAGTTTTAAGACTTCCTGGCACCTCCCTCAAGGGTGATATAAAAGGATTTGGGCAGGATCTGTCCTTGACTACTCCGCTTGATAAATATTGACTCGGGTAAAGTCACCGCTCTTCAGGGTCTGTAAATTGCAAAGACGAGGCAAAACACATACTCTGATGTGTTTAACAGAGAGGAGATAACCACCGGTGTTATCCGGAGGAGTCGGTGAAACGATAGTCTCCAGTGGGAAAAATGTAGCAACATCCCAGTTGATGCTTCTCCGATTGGACTGAACTTTGCTGTACCCTAAATTAATGATATTTATTCGTTTCAACCTGGATTTTTATTTATTTATATTATTATTACTTTATGTTCCTTGAGGTACACTTATAATGTTAATAAAGTTTTGTGCACAAAAAAAAAGAAAAGAAAAGAAATATATATATATGTAGTCAATAATTTTATCCCTTAAAACTTATCTTTGATCACCAAAATAACATATTTAAAAGTTTAACCTTGAAAAAAATTACAACTACATAAACAACATTAAAAACTTCATTTTTACCACAGGGGGACTTTAATCAATTATCTGAATTTAAATAAATAAGAATAAACGAAGAACGTCGGGTGGAATGAAGTGTATAACTAAACACAAAACCCATGCTTCTGCAGCCTTGAGAAGAGGCTAAAGCACAAGTGTTTAGAAAATTGTAACCATACTAATTTGGTTACACATAGCAATTAAGACAAAGCCTTATGAAACTGTTTATTTGCGGGTTTGTGATGTAGCTGCTGTCAGACACAATACAGCTGACTGCTTCATCGGTCAACCAAAGTTTCTTTGTAAACTCTCCATTACACTGCACCTCCTATACAAAACAACATGCAGTCAAATGCTCCAAACGAATACATAAATCTCAGACGCGATCCATGACACCATTAAAGATTATCCATCCATTTGTCCCTGATGCTAGTATCCCGCTAAAGTCTCTACAGAAATGAGCAAATGAGCTACTTAAACTGGACACGTCAAAGCAAACGATCCTTCACACTTCCATTTGTCCTGTTGTCGACACTCAAGCGTGTGGAATACACCAGAAACTGAAATCAAATCTGTATACGGTATCCAGTGTAGACAGCATCGGTGTTTATAATGGGCTCTATTGGCTTTTGATGCAACGCTCACATCCAGGGTAGGCATGTGTGAGCCGTTAAGCGTCTGAATGCTAGTGGGCGGGGCCTATGATGCGATGATGTAAAACTATCAGTCGATGTCTTGCTCTAGAGGCAGTCTAGAGCATTTGTGCAAATGTGTTTGCCCGTGTGACGTCAAATCCCACAATGTTCAAACAAGCCATTTTTGGAGCTTGATTAAATAAATGCTTAGTTTATATTGAGGAGGACGTTTTAAGCTATGATACTTGCTGGATGTTTTAATATTACAAAGACCTCTTGCATGTCAAAAGATCAAGGCAAATTTGATTTCTCATTCCCTTTAACATAAAAGTATGCATGAAGGTCAACCCTAACCCCACCCCTTAACCTAACCGTGAGTGGGCCGTAAGCATGAAATAGTACAAATGAGATCATAAACAATTCATTCGAATTAGCCACCGAATTGCCAAACCATAATAGTTACGAATTGCCATGAGAGTCTATTGGTTTGTTGCATGTGCATCTTTATTTCAGTATTATTCTTGTCAACAAAATACATTTTAGGGGGGTAATGAAGACGAGATGAATATATCATGAAAATAACAAATGTTTTTGATAATGTTGACTTGTGACATTCTCACAACATCAACAGAGAACAGCGCGTTACAGTACATTGTGTCCTCGCTTCGTGCAACACAACAGTTTTCCAACGACAAGCATTCAATCTCTGCTTCGGACCAAGCAATCGGACCAAATGAGGAAGCACCCTAATATGCAGCTGTGTAGAATAATGATTTGGGCCAATGAGATTTTACAGTGCACAGGTCTACTCAGTGCAAAATGCTTGTCGCAATCCCAATTGGTTAGGACAATAACTCAAATTGACATGAAAGAGATAGCTCTGATCCCTGATTCCTGGAGTTCCTGAGGTCGGCACTGTGCCGTAATGCTGTAGGTCCATAGCAATGCTAGCTCAGAAAAAGCACTGAAGGTGCTTCCTTTTGCCATGACCACAAATGGGTTCAACATTAGCACCCTTATGAACCATAAAATGAAAAATTGGACACTCTATGGCAGGGTATCCAATCCTGATCCTGGAGAGCAATTTTCCTGCAGAGTTTTTCTCCAACACACTGTGCCTGGAAGCTTCTAGCAAAGCCACTTGAAGGCAAGCCTGCAACCTTAGCTGAAAAAAGCTGCTAATGCTGCGGTGCGTAGGGAAGGAGACAAGAGGCCGTTTTTATTTTAAATATGTCAATGGAGGCGCTTCACTACGCTGAATAAACCGCTTTTGTGGGGAAATAGCTTATCATTTACTGAATCGACAGCCCATCGGCTAATCTTCAACATGTTTGTTTTTAATAATTTGTTTTGGATTGATCCATTTTTAGTTTACGGAAAAAAAAAAAAGTTTTATAAGAGAAGTCACGGACAATTGCGCGACAGTTATGGTTCAGTTTACGGCATTTCTCATTCATTCTATGGTATCCGCAAACAGTGACTGACTGTCGCACAACTCTGAACGAACTTCAATGACGCCAAGGCTATAATGTGATTGGTTATCAAGGCACACGTGATCCAAGTTACACTGTAAGCCCGGATAAGTTGAATTCACTTAAAAAATTTGAGGAAACCGGTTGCCTTAAAAACTTTAAGTAATGGGTTATGAAAACTTGAGCGCATTTAACTTAAATGCATGAAAGGGTGGACTTATTATTTTAAGTTCAAAACACTGAATGCCAAGTTGATTTCACTTACAATCTCTTGTAATATTAATTGTCTTGTCACATGAACTCCACTTACTATTTTAAGTTAAAGTAACTAAACCTTTGTATTCATTGAATAGGCTAAACTAGAACATTTAAATTAAGACAAATACGCAATACAAAAGTCATTTTTTTACTGTTTTATTTGAAAACAGCATTAACTTGCAGGTTGTTGTCCCCTGCTTTTACAACCTTGAATCATGAGCCTGAAACAGTGACAAAATGTGTCATTCATGCCCTGAACATTGCATAAAACAAAGCACCTTCATGCCAACAAAAACACTTATTGTGCTCAAGCATGTGTACATCATTATCACAACAAATCACATTAAAACTGTATTATAACTTACACTCCTGTTAGGGAATTTTTTTATATAGTTGAACATTCCCATTTATATGACTAAACATGACTAATCTACCCTATATATCTTGAAAATCTAAAATGCACCAAGACATCTGCCATTTAGTTGGTAATGTAACTAAAATACCCAACTAATATGAAATGAAATTTGATCAAAGCCTGTGTCATGGAATCTTGTGCAAAAATCAGTGCAAATACCACAGGACACATGTACCCCAAACCATACACAACAGTAAACATTTTCATAAAGGTCCAACGTTACAAACTGTGGCAAACAAATCTGGAACAGTAGTAGAGCCACTTCGAACCCTGTTTTATGCTTCCAGCTGATTTTTCAAAGTTTGAATTTTGGGTACCAGCTCACTTCTACCCAGTTTGAGCATTACTTGCTGAACAAAGTTGAAAGTGTTTTTCATGCACTTGGGGTAGTCCAGGTGCAGGGCATAGATCAGTCCAAAAAGGACACAGAAGGCCTGAGGCAGGTTGGCCAGTTCATCCATTACCACAGACCCTTCCAAGATGATCCCTACTCTGGATGGGTTGAGCTGGGTATTTTCTTGACCAAGGCAAAGAATTCCCACTGGAGTTTCAATGTACGAGTCCTTGTCAGTTACATCCTAACAGTGAAAGAAACGTTTTGACAAGGAGAGAACATAAACATGCCAGTTAGACAATGGTGTTTTGTCCACCAAAAATAACCTGTGACTGTTTATAATGAAAAGCATTGTACAATATAAACCACACTGAAAGTAAGTTATATTAAAAGGATGATACCAGTCTTAAATTTCTATCAAATGCCATATTTGGATCTGTACAGTTTGCAACACTTTGCCCAAAATATGGAGTTTACCCACTTTCAGTCACAGTCCTGCTGAAATATTTTTTTTATGACTCTCAGTACCTTTCACCTTTTTTTTTTTTTTTTTGAATGGGTGAAAAATGAACGGAAGTGTTCATTAACAGCTAAAAATGAGACAAAAGGAGCATGCACCTGCAACATTTACAAAAACAAATTAACTTACAGAGCATGTCTTGAAGAAGGCAGAAGAATCATCCGCCAAGATGACAGGCAGTCCCCGAAGACATAGGCACCTGATGTCTGTTGGCTCAGTGGTCTGCAAGATAGTGGACACAAGAGTTAAAACCTATCTTGCTAAGGATACTCACATCAGGGTTTCCCATACATTCATTAATTTGTCGTGGCCCGCCACAATATCAATATCAGTGTGTGTCTGTGTGTGTATATGTGTGTGTGTGCAAGTCTGTGTGTGTGTCCACCTCCAGATCCAGGTTGGTGTGTGTGTGTGTGAGTCTGTGTGTGTCTGAGTCTGTGTTTGAGTGTGTGTCTGTGTTTGAATCTGTGTGTGCGAGTCTTTTTGAATGTGTGAGTGTGTGTGTCAGTAACTTTGAGTGTGTTTGTGTGTGTGTCTGAGTCTGTGTGTGTGTGTGTGTCTGAGTCTGTGTGTGTGTGTCCACCTCCAGGTCCAGGATGGTGTGTATGCGCGTGTGAGCCTGTGTGTCTGAGTCTGTGTTTGAGTGTGTGTCTGTGTTTGAATCTGTGTGTGTGAGTCTTTTTGAATGTGTGAGTGTGTGTGAGCCTGTGTTTGAGTGTGTGTGAGCCTGTGTTTGAGTGTGTCAGCAAGTTTGTGTGTGCGTGTCCACCTCCATCTCCAGGTTTGTGTGCGTGTGTGTCTGAGTGAGTGTGTGTCCACCTCCCTCTCCAGGTCTAGGTCGGAGTGAGTGTGTGTGTGTGTGTGTGTGTGTGTGTGTGTCCACCTCCCTCTCCAGGTCCAGGTCGGAGTGTGTGTGTGTGTGTGTGTCTGAGTGAGTGTGTGTGTGTGTGTGTGTGTGTGTGTCCACCTCCCTCTCCAGGTCCAGTTCGGTGTGTGTGTATGAGCAAAACTTGCAATAAGAAATCTGTGGAGCAGTCATAGAAAGTGTAGCAATGGAAAAGCAATGTCTTAAGTTATCTGACATTAAGTGTTGGCAATGGAAATGTGTACTTGTCAATAAAAATATATGATATTTAACCTTTTTGTTGTGCCTTAATCACCCCCCCCCCCCCCCCACCACCACCTCCACCTCCACCACAATATTTATGTACAAGAAGAAAGAAAGAAAGAAAGAAAGAAAGAAAGAAAGAAAGAAAGAGCAGAGAAAAAAGAAAAGACAAAAGAGATGAATAGAGAAATGAAAGATGTAGTCGACTAATGTAGTCAAACCCACCTTTGTGTGACGTAAAAGCTCAGCCAAAAGCTGGCCGGTCAGGCCTTTCTTCTTCCTAAAGAGGTCCATCAGCCTTGGAGAGAAACGATCAAGTTCATCAAAGAAATTCTCTTGCAGACTTTTCCCCACCACTCTGGTGAACTCGTAAAAAACCTGAAACAAAACATGTTTTGCATAAGAAGCTAAAAACAAGAATCTATGGACAAATTGTATTCAACATTACAGTAACACGTACGTCTTTTCGAAACATTCAACAGTAATACATACCTGGCTTTCTGTGAAAAGAGCTGGCCATCGATGTACCATCTGGCTGATGGCAGGCTTGTTTTGGACAACTTCTTTTCTCCGAAGCGCAAACGTCACGTCCATCTCTTTCTTAACAAGGGACCCATTTGGCTTTGTCTTCATCATTTCATTGACCAAAACCTGGCGAGCTTCTTCCAGGTTGTGCTCATCCCTCCCCTCTGGATATTCAGGTAGGAAATTTATTTCCCCTTTCCTTGGCTTCTTTATGCCTTTGTGAGGAGGGTCTGCATTTGCAGTGTACCTTCCACGTTTACCACCATTGACAGTGACATCAACTCGTCCAATCTGGCGCATTTTAGTTCTATAATTACCCATCTTGAACTTCAGACTGTTCTTCCATCCAATCCAGCCGGAGGATGACCCTGATTCTTGGAGACACGGGTGGGTTTGTACTAATGCTTTTGCAACAGCTTCAAAATCGTCCTTTTCTGGGTAGGCTTTAAATGTATACATGGTCTCAGCCAGTTTCTCAAGGATATCATGTTTCAACTCTTTTGTCACCTTAAGATAGGTTCCATCCCTGAGATACAACAGGTTACCTTGACGAAGTCTGTACTCAACATCAACCGAAAATTTGGGAACGTCAAATACCTCTGGCCACTGAAAACTTCTATCCAGAGGGGAGCTGGACAGGATCTCAGTGTCAGCCTGGCTGCTTGTGTCACCATATGATTCAGTGTTTGGTGAGATTGGTACAAGCTCAATCATAGGGATGATTTTGATTGTTGGCTTCTCTGGGAGCTCAGAGAGACTGGTGAGGTTACACAGTTCATTGTTAAATTCAGGATCTTGGTACTGTAGGGTGAAACTATAGTTCGCTTGGAGAGTGCCTTTAAGCCAGCCAATCAAATCGTCAAGTGTGTCAGGTCGTTTTGTCGTCATCTTTCTTATATCTCCCTCGGAGACAATAACCCTCATGGTTATATTCTGTTGCTCAGCCATCTGTGAAACCATGATAAAAGACAGGTATTTAACAAATAACATATCGTCTCAGTGTTACCATAAGTTCTCCTTGTACCCTATATGCTGATAATGGGAAGACATCATTCAAGTCTGACATCTGAACCACAACCAAAGAGGGGACCTCATTACAGACAAGTTGGTAAGATCTTAAATGCTCACAATACCATGCTGTCATTTTGTGGCAAACAAACATAATTTCTGTGTTAACAGCCACAATCTTTTGAATCTGGGCAAATTCAGGGAGACCTGAGCATGAGCCAGTAGAGAGTATCATGTTGGGATGATATTTGATTCCATCTACACAGACAGATGATGCATTAAGAACCGACCCAGGCTTTGTAATGTTTTGCGCAATTACTCTCTGAACGTTCAAAGGGAAAGAGGCAAGCAAAACTGGGGTAACCTTTGTCATCTCAACTGATGGTCTGAAAAAAGAGCTACAGTCAAGGTGGTAACTGACTGCTTTCTGGTGTTTGGTAGCAAGTGTCATGGCAACATTTTTGAAGTTTTGCACATTGCGAATTGCCTTTTTAAAGAACTTGTGCTTCCCCTCAAAGCGCATCGTCCAAACATCAGACAGGGGACCAAATCTCCTTACAAGCTGAGGGTAATGTTCCACAAAGTGATGCTTTGGCCTTAAACGAAAATCTGGAAAAGTTGACTGCAGCAGCTGTCTGTGCTCTGCTATTTTACAGTCCAGGAAATGCAGTGTCTCCTCAGTATGCCTTGGTGCAACAGCTAGCTCAACGACATCTTTGAGAAGCATGACAATTTCCCAAGTGTTGTCACCCTCAGGGACACAGTGACCAATAAAAAATGGAAGAAGCCTTATGAGACACCAATTCTCATGGGCATTTCCACCAATGGTCCCTTTGGCGGAAAATCCCTTTCCAATAATCTGAGGTCGGTCTGTTTTGTCAGTAAATGTGTAGTTAAAGTTTCTGATGGTCTGATTTAACATTTCTAGTGTGAAATACCCCTTGTCTATCAGGTCTTTAAGACAAAGGGACAACTCAGTTGGAACAATGCCTTCCAATATATCATGCAAGATGTCAGGGGGGTAACCAGTGACTGCATGAAAGTGCTCAAGATTCTCAGTTAAAGGACATGCTCTTTTCACACCATAAGTCCGACTCAAAGCTGGGTCCTCTCTCACCTCCTGCACCTGCTTATCATGGGAGTCTTTGTCTCGGAGTTTAAAGAAACCAGAACATACCTCTTGGTGTTGTGTGTCAATACTGCTTGCCGAACAGAATCTGCAGAACTTGTCAGTAGTGAAGCTCTCCAGGAATCCTGCAAGGGAGTGGGCACCAAGATTATCAGCAACAACATACAAGACTGTGCCTTTCACACTCTCACCTAGTTGCTCCAAGTAAACACCATTTTGCTCCAATGACTTTAGATCATAGATAAGAGGTTGCAGAACTTTAGCGTAACCACACTCTTTGACTGTTGAGGTATTGCACAGTAGTGCAAGTTGGATTGAGTTAAGGGTTGACCTATATTTTGCAGGTATGTTGGCAATGACCCAGTATATGGCACACATTTTATGTTTTAGCTTTGATGTTCCTAGAGGATTGGCTACTTCGAAGTCATCAATGTAAAGTCCAAGAGCAATTGTGAACTCGTCCCTTGCAAGAAGAGAGTTTTCATTAAAGCACTGGCCATCTACATATGATCTATATTCCTGTGGGACATGTACTTTTTCTGACATGGCTTTATCTAATATGTCAGTTTTGTTCAGCAACTTCTGGAGCATGGGAACAATAGGGACATATGCAAGTGTTTTTTTGCCTTTTTCCACACAGTATTCAATGGGGTTCACCAGTGGAAACTCTCTACGTACATAGGCCGCTCTCCTTTTAGCAGTTCCTAGGGATCCATCTTTGGCACAAAATGCCATTATGTTACTTTCTGACACAACACTGGTAAGCTCTCTCACAACTGTTTCATTGATGTCAACATAATATTTCTTTAGAACGTCCCTCACTCTGTTATGCAGAAGTGGCTGTGACAGCTTATTGATTTGACAAAGCTGTTGTATTACTTCTTGCACAGAACTCTCTGGTATGTGCAGGACAGTTTGCATCTTTAACAGAAGAGATGCTAAGTTGTGCTCAAGCTGTTTTTCTAAATCACGAAGATCAGTCTCACTGGCTTCTACACTGACATCTTCTAAATCGTCCATATCATCAGCATGTGACATTTGGTCTTGTGCAGCATCACTGTCATCGCTTACAGTATCCAAACCAATAATTTCTGACTTGAACCTTTTCCAGTTCTGGTCCTGGTGTTTTTTACTCTTGTGTGCTTTGAAAGTGGAGTACATACTGGTTTCAAAGTTACAGTCTTTATATGGGCAACTGACTTTATGGTTTACTTTTAAGTGTGCAGTATGCAGGTGAGTAAAGTAGTCGGTCTGAGAACAAGACTCGGCAAACCCACATGACAGACAGCAAAATTTAACTGGTGCATCTGGTTGCTGCTGATCAGGAGTTTTGGTGTGAAGGCGGGATAAATGTACTTTTAGTGCATTGAGTGATTTAAATGTACATGGACATTCCTGATGTAAACAAGGAAAAGGCTCTGTTCTTGCATAACTTCCATGTTTTAGCCTATAATGCTTAAATAGCTGTGCTCTCTTTTCACAGCGAAGAGGGCAATACTTACACTTCCAAAGCATAATTTTCAGAGATTGATATTCAGTTTGTTGCTAATCTCAGGATATTGGGTTCAAAAGAATCTCTTTCCATGACCTGCAACACAATAAAACAAAGAAAATAAGAGACAAGGGAACTTATAGCTACAGTATTCTATTGCAACAATATACCTGTATTTTCAAGTAAGCTAACATTAAAGCCGTAATGTCATTATTAGAGGTGTGTATTGCTAATATACTCAAGTTTGCATCCGGTTGCAATTCACTTTCTCTTAAGTGCTTGAAGGAAAAATAATCACTAAAGCGGAGCCTATGTCATGCACAAGACAATAATAAAATGAATGGTCAAAGTTGTCATCACATTTAATACTAGGAAAAAACAATCAAATGTGGTCGCTAACACTCCTCTTCCCACCGAGTGCGTGTCCCTCGTTCAGCGTGGATCGGGCGGTGTCACCAAGACGCTAAAGTTACAGGTTAAAAACATCCAGTTGAACTGGTTACAACAACGGTTTTACACGGTTCAAAAATGCCCCTCCATTAAGAAAAAAAGTTAGCAATGTTACAACGTGGTTGCGCTCCCTTCCCCGCCATGAATGCGCGTGTTTTCGTCCGCAGCGTTTAATCTGCCGAGAGGCGGTTCAAAGCGAGGCGGCGTCCGCCAATAAGCTAACTTTACAAGTGAAAAATGTACCGTTGAACTGGTTAAAACGACAGTTTTCCAAGTTCACAAACAGTGTGTCAATAGAGTAAGGCAATTTGCCTAGCTAAGCCATCAAATTGGTGGCTACAGGTGATGTCCGTTGACCTTGACGTTGAAAACGTCTGTTAAGTCAAGGACCGTCACAAAAAGCCCCTTCAGTGATAAAAGTAACTACTTAACTTTTAGCTAGCTAGCTAAGTACCTTAAAGGGTGACAATGTTAATGTCCATCGACGTCAAACTGCTTCTCTTGGACTTCTCACAAACAGCGCATCAAGTGAAAATTTTTTTCAAACTCTAACGTTAGCTAGCAGGTGAAAATGGCGACCGACCTAACGTTAGTTAAAGTTATAGCGTCCCAATACTCACCAACATCCCCTTATATCCACACACAAACACATTAAGTTGACATAGCTAAACAATGGACATCAGGAGGGCGAAACCAAAGCTACTTACCGTCTCTGGCGAGTTTTAGCAGCAACAACTGGACTGTCCGGTGCGCGGCAGGAAAATGACGTCGTCTTCTCAGCAAAAAACACGGCGGCAAAGTGACGGCTTTCACGTTCCCATAGTGCATTGCATGACTAAAACTTGGGAATTTAAAGCTATTTCACTTAAAGTTATTCACAGACTCAACTAGGTCTACAAATTAGTTTAACATACTTACATTTGCTAGTAATGCAATCAAAACTTAATCGATTTGAGTCATGTAAGTACATTATACTTTAAATGTTTGATTACATATGAAATCCGGGTTTACAGTGTAGCTGTTACGTATGGTAGCCCAATGGTAGAGCCATGGACCATCGTAACACCCAATAATAAGACCATCTCTGTTTCTAGTGATCCTGAAGACCCTGATTAGCTGGTTCAGGGGTGTTTAATTGGGGTTGGGGCTAAACTCTGCTGGAAAGTGGTCTTCAGGAGCAAGACTGGACAGCCCTGCTCAATGGTCTTGTGGACTTTACAGAATTGCACCTTTAGGGGTAAAACAACATGTCACTGGAGCAGGTCTCCCCCTACAAGGTGCATAACCTTGGTAGTAAAATGTTCCCTTAAGGTACTACTACAAACCTTTTAGGGATAAATCAGGTACAAAGATGTCCTTTTGAGGGTACAGCCCAAAAGAACACGCTGTTCTCCTAAAAATACATTTTTGAGTTATTTTTTTTGAGAGAGTACAGTGAGCACCACAAGAACGCAAGTCATTGTATCAATGCATTAAGTGTTTTGTTCAGCGCTGAAACCTCAGTGATTGCCCCTTGAGAGGTTCGAACCTGCAAACTTTCGGCTGCCAGCTTTGACCATTTGAATACACCCTGTAGTTATGTTTATAAAGATCATTTTAACTGATGGTGCTGCTATCCTTGCTAGTTTGAAGCTGTTACATACCACAGCATCATAGTGCATTGGGAGAGGTATTTGTACACTGTCGTAACTGTAATGTTTATTGTATTTCTGCACTCCCAGAGAATACACTCTTCTTGTATTAATTAGTATTGACTGTGTTATGTGTTAGTACATGAGTGTCCTTCTCTCATTATTTATCTGTTTGTGGGGAAAACTGCAGGACTAGTAGTTGTTTTACACCTGCCGTTGATCACGGTGACAGTTGTTGTGTTTCATCAATACATTTGGTTGATACAATATAGAGTTAATTTTGGTTACACATTATTTTGATGGTCCACTTTAGACATTCTACTAACTACAAGTAAAGTTGCAACTACATGTCAACTGACTCTCATTAATTTGCAACTACATGTCAACTAACTCTTAGAGTATAGTAGACTGGTAGGGCTCTGGTTAGTAGAATAAGTTGATATGTAGGTGCAAAGTTACTTATAGTCAGTATAATGTTTGTTGAGGAGCATCAAAATTAAGTTATAGCAGATATTAAGCGGGATATTTAATAATATAATATTATTATATCTATCTCTCTGTCAGCATGTCTGTCTGAACATCTATCTATCTATCTATCTGAACATCTATCTATCTATCTATCTATCTATCTATCTATCTATCTATCTATCTATCTATCTATCTATCTATCATAACGACTGAGACAATCAGACACATAACTATTTATTTATTTAACAAATAATCTTCAAAGCCCACTCTTAGGAATGAAACATCCCTCCAAAAGAGACAAAAGAGCAGGAAAGGTTTCAGTCGATCAGATAAGATGTCTTTATTGCTGTGAAAAATGTGGTCATGTGGTCAGGACCTAGGCCATAGGAAAGACCTACAGACCTTGAAATACTTTCCTGCATTCATTTATCGACGAACTGATCTATAAATTAACATGCATCCCAGAACATTTTGTGAATGATTTACTGTCTTGTGTTGTGTCTTTCACTACTATTATCTTTTGATACTATTATTTCTTTGATACTATGTATTTTATTATAGAACCAACGGTCAATGTAACCTCAACTATACCATGTTTGGTCTCTATAAACTCCAATCTTCGTCACCCATTTTGTTGATTTACATTACATTTTGCTAACTTTGTGAGGCATTAGTATTATAAAAATCTTGAAGATTCTTTTCTTAAAGACTCAATGAAATTAAATATTCAAATGCCCCATTAATGTGTCCAGAGAGGCCAGAGGAGCGCTCCACACTGCCTGCCATTGATCAGCGCTGAGACGCCCTGACTGAAGAGCATCTCCCAATTGATCCAATTAGCACTGATGAGGAAGACTGGGACAAAACCCAATCGAGCGGCGTCCCTGCCTCTGACTCCTTTAAACACACACACTCTTATGAAATCACGTCCCTGTGACTCCAGCAGTTCTACAGGGAAAGTTTCTTCTGGCGACAAATGGTGCAAATGTTTCATTAAGTTGCTACACCCCCCCAGAGAGAGTCACAGTGAGAAAAAAATCATGTCTCTGTTTTTTTAAAAATGAGTCGTGTCTTACGGCTGCATTTTATTGCAAAATGAATTTCAGTGTTTTGCTTGTGAATGCAAAGTAACAGGTGCACCAGAAATAGAAGTGAGAGGAGGAGATGTACTAACCTGCACCCATGTGTGCGCATCACCCAGCTCTACGATCAGATCCGCCCACCTGTCAATCACTCTGCGGATCTCGGCAGGCTTCATGAGCGGGAGGGTGATGTCAGACCAGGGGTGGAAACACATGACCTTACTGACAAACAAACAGGAAAACAACACATTTGGTTAAAACTTCCCCTAAAACCATTATAATATTATTATATCTATCTCTCTGTCAGCATGTCTGTCTGAACATCTATCTATCTATCTATCTGAACATCTATCTATCTATCTATCTATCTATCTATCTATCTATCTATCTATCTATCTATCTATCTATCTATCTATCTATCTATCTATCTATCATAACGACTGAGACAATCAGACACATAACTATTTATTTATTTAACAAATAATCTTCAAAGCCCACTCTTAGGAATGAAACATCCCTCCAAAAGAGACAAAAGAGCAGGAAAGGTTTCAGTCGATCAGATAAGATGTCTTTATTGCTGTGAAAAATGTGGTCATGTGGTCAGGACCTAGGCCATAGGAAAGACCTACAGACCTTGAAATACTTTCCTGCATTCATTTATCGACGAACTGATCTATAAATTAACATGCATCCCAGAACATTTTGTGAATGATTTACTGTCTTGTGTTGTGTCTTTCACTACTATTATCTTTTGATACTATTATTTCTTTGATACTATGTATTTTATTATAGAACCAACGGTCAATGTAACCTCAACTATACCATGTTTGGTCTCTATAAACTCCAATCTTCGTCACCCATTTTGTTGATTTACATTACATTTTGCTAACTTTGTGAGGCATTAGTATTATAAAAATCTTGAAGATTCTTTTCTTAAAGACTCAATGAAATTAAATATTCAAATGCCCTGCTAGAGCACAATCGGTCGTAAAAATTTCCCTCCAAAGGGAACAACTTCTTATTGGCTCACACACCTCCAGAGGGTGTGACATCTTCACGCTTTATCACAAGATCAGCACGCTTACTCTCTTACTTTTTTACTCTCTTAGTCCTTCCTGAGAAACCCTAATGTGAAGATGATGCTGAACTAGAAATTTTCTAAGGACCCCCAAGCTTGTGCCAGGCTGTGGCCTTGTCTTTTCATTCACCAAACATACTCTGACTCCCACTGGTTCTCTCTCATCAAGACCACATCAGCAAAGATCAACAAATTGCATCAGAACAGTTTAATTCAAATGGGCGAGACATGCAAGTATCAAACTTAGTCTCATTATTTAATACATTAAGTATCCTTAACTAGAGTGTTAGAACTAAACTGATGGTTTGCTCAAGGCTGTTGATCTGCTGAATTTCAAACAATGCTATAACTTCTTGCTTTCCTGTATTCTGCTTCAGCTCTTTCCCTTGGTAAGCTGTATGCATGTATGTGTGTGTATGTTAGAATAGTTTAAGTGTTTAGTCTAGTTAATAAAGTCTTGTTCATGTCACACGTAAAGTTGTCCGTGTCTCAAGCTCATATCTGGAGTCTCTAATCATAGATCTTGACTACTTGCTCTTAGTAGTGCTGTAAATTAAGAAAGGCATTTCCCATGCCCCGGAAATGTACATTTCTTAGAATTAATAAACAATTAACACTGAGTGTACACAGGACAAACAGGTTAATTGATGGTAATATTAATTCACAACATTAAGTTAATTATATTATCTGAACCAAATATTCATAATCAATTATAACCAGTTATTATTGATTATTAATATTCCATAGAGCTAATTTGCTACACTATCTATCTATCTATCTATCTATCTATCTATCTATCTATCTATCTATCTATCTATCTATCTATCTATCTATCTGTCTGTCTGTCTGTCTCTATCTATCTATCTATCTATCTATCTATCTATCTATCTATCTGTCTGTATATCTACTGTATCTATAATCTGTCTGTCTGTCTGTCTGTCTGTCTGTCTGTCTGTCTATCTATCTATCTATCTATCTATCTATCTATCTGTCTGTCTGTCTGTCTGTCTGTCTGTCTGTCTGTCTGTCTATCTATCTAAATGTATATCTATCTATCTATCTGACTGACTGGCTGACTGTCTGTCTGTCTGTCTGTCTGTCTGTCTGTCTGTCTGTCTATCTATCTATCTGTCTGTCTGTCTGCCTGTGTGTCTGTCTGTCTGTCTATCTACTGTATCTATAATCTGTCTGTCTGTCTGACTATCTATCTATCTATCTATCTATCTATCTATCTATCTATCTATCTATCTATCTATCTGTCTGTCTGTCTGTCTATCTATCTAAATGTATATCTATCTATCTATCTGACTGACTGACTGTCTGTCTGTCTGTCTGTCTGTCTGTCTGTCTATCTATCTAAATGTATGTCTATCTATCTATCTATCTAAATGTATGTCTATCTATCTATCTATCTATCTATCTAAATGTATGTCTATCTATCTATCTATCTATCTATCTATCTATCTATCTATCTATCTATCTATCTATCTATCTATCTATCTATCTATCTATCTATCTAACTGTATGTCTGTCTGTCGCCTATCTATCCAGCCACCCTTCCAGCTCACTTTCCTTTTGTAGTCTTGATCTAAGCAGCATCTATCATAAAACATACAGTGTACGTTACACTTCACCTTCAACAATTACCCAGCAGAGTTATGAATAAATTCATATAGTACTTCAGTCTATATGCTCAGCCCTGAATGAAACCCAACAGCTGTGCCTGCAAACTTTCCAAAGTCTCCTCTTTCAGGCATTATGTGGGGCATCCAGTTCTCTTTATTAAGCGTCCTTCACTTGTTTGTGCCTCGAGCGCTATTCTTACTACTTTGAAAACAATGTCAGATCCCAGAGCATTAGAGTTGAGCGTCAGTTGGCAGGGCGTGTGTGTTTGTGGCCTCCTCTGCTGCGCCACTAATTGGATGGTTGCACACACAGGTGCCGTTTCAGAACAGCCGTCTGTGAAGTTCTCTTCTGCCCTCAAAAATAGTGCATAAAATGGGCCAGCGTGGAGTCGATAAAACGGAAAGCACTAGGGATCATGAAATCAGGGAACTAGACGATTCAGTGGTGTCTCTCTGATAAGACATGTCCAAGTGACAATCACTGTGTGCACATATAAAGGCCTGAATGACTTTTTACAAACAGACTTATCTACCAAATCCACTTCTTTGATGACAGCACCACCTAGTGTTAACAATATGAAAGGGCCTCGAAGAGATCAAACTCATCTGTAGAGTAATTAAATATTACCAATATCACACTTTGTCTGATTTGTCTTTTTAAGCTGCTGATGTATTCAATTTACTTTACAGCCAAATAGTTGGCAAATCCTAAGTATTGTACAACTCAAATCTAGCATGTATTATGCACAATAAAAATGTTTTATATAATTAATAGAAATAAAAAATAAGGTGATTTTAAAAAATACAATTCTAAAATATTAATACCTGAAAACTTGGACAAGTTTGTTGCATAATTAGTGATTTAGCAGATACTTGTTAAACAGGGTGAAGTGCACTTGAAATGAACTTTCCCTGGAGTAAAATGTAAAAAAAAATCATTTTTATCGTCAGTGAGTGAACAGCTTGTAAACGAAACTTAAACAAGACCTTCCCCAACTTCCTAGGTTATCTATGAAAGCCTTTAGACCAGGGGTACCAATCCTGTTACAGAGTTCAGATTAGACCCATTAGACACATCTGTCTGTAATTATCAAGAAGACCTGAAGATCTTATCCAATACCTCCACACTAATACGTTTTCCTTTGAAAACGCATCTTTTTCTCTGCGTTTCGGCCTTCCGTCCACACTGAGACGGCGTTTTTGTCCTGTGAAAACAGCTTTTTGAAAACACTTTCTCAAGTGGATCAATTTGAAAACGCAGTTTGAAAACGAGGGTGTATGAAAATAATGACGAATGTTTAGTCATGCGAACTGACAGATATGCATGTTTATAGTTCTATTGTGTCTGTTATGTGGTATTCACTGTCACACTGTTGCTAAAATATGTTACTCTGCACACTCTTCATATCACAGTCCTGCAAAGATGATAGAAAATGTACTCACATTTGCTGTCCTGCGGCATAACATGAGAACAGTGGCGTTTTAAACCAAATATACAATGGTGAGTGAGTGACCTGGACGCATCAGTGAATGGTGAGATATTTTGGTAAATAAAATGATCCTGCCAGAAGTTGCGTGCTAACTTTATTATGTCTGTTCCGTCTGTATCATATCAGTGAGCATTTATGAGGGTTTACGCGTGCGCTGTAAGGTGAATTTAGCGTTTTCTGACGTTTCAGTGTGGATGAGAAACGTTTGGAAACGCTAATTAATGCTTATACAATGTTCAGGATAATGCCGAAAGAGCTATTCCGTACTGCAATGTCAATGTGTCATACAAAGAAAAGGGATTCATTCAAACTATAGCCTCACATAGCCAGATCTATATAGTCTATAGTCTTAAATATACTTTATAATCAAACTATCATATCAGTGTGATTTTAACGACCTCATCTGTCGACATGAAGCCGGGGAATCGCAGAACTGGTGCAAACATATCCACATCACTACGATCAGATGCTTTAACTGCTGTTTTCACACCACTGTCATCTTTGTTGTGTGTTTATTTTGTTATTGAGAGGAAAGGGCGCAGCACATATTTGCATATTCATCTAAACCTCACTCTCGGCAGTTTGGATGGTGTCGGGATGTTGGTTAACAATATATAATATCACTGCAAAGGTAGTTGCAACTTCTTTTTACTTCTAAGCAAAGAACAAAGAAAAACTTTGCAGTGAGTTTATCGGGGCCTTGAATCACATTCAGTCTCGTGTGCGTTACGTGTGCGAGCACTAGGGGTGTAACGATACACGTATTCGTATTGAATCGTTCAGTACGAGGCTTTCGGTTCGGTTTTCGGTACGCATTTTCAAACCGAACCTTGGTTGGACCATTTTTCCTGCCGACCAAAATTTCGTTATTTCAAATGTAGGCGTGGCAAGCGCGCTCATAATGTAAAAGACGCCGGCGCGACCACAACATTGCCCAAAATCAAATGGCAAACGTATATGCAAGCGGAACGAAACTGCATATTGTCTGGTTGAAGGACCGTTTATCAGTTTGGACCAGTGCAGCGCGAGCCGATCGTGATCATGCGACACTGTTACTAGCGAGCACAAACAATAAGTTGCTGGCTGCAGTTCACTTAATGGCCACCGGTGTCGCTAACAATAAGGGTTTCTGAATTCTACATATAACCCCTTTAAATGTTTCGGCTACAGATCTTTAATAACTCAATCATAAATTCATTTTAAAGATAAACCAAAAGCACAAAACCAAAGTGAGAATGTGAACAATGGTGATTTTATAAACAATCCACATAGTACACTAACACAGCAAGACGCTGGTAAAGCCTTGATGTGACTCAGAACATAAAATCATTGAGCTCTCTCCTCTCAGCTAACACTCTCCTGAGGTGTCCCAATTCTGGTAGCACAATCAATTTCTACACACAGCACGATTAAACACAGAGAAATAGTTTATTAGCACTGCTTCGCGTGGGCCACGAGGCACATTAACTGAGATGATGCACTGTGCTAACAAAGGATCCCTCAGTGTCGCTGCGATCTAAGGCAATCTGTGCTAATGTGCTCTGAAAAAAAAAACTATAATAAGGAGCAGCAAAAAAATATTTTGTTCTAACTTTTTTGTTTGTTTTTTTGTTTTGTTTGATGCTATAGACCCCCAAATTTGATGATCCCCTTACCAGGGACCCCCCATCCTAAAAAATAAAGGCATCTATACTGTAAAATATAAATAAATATTTAATTATTTATAAATGTTTATATGTCTGTGGCTGTCAACAGAATAACATATTTGTAATTAATCTCATGATTTCCAAACAGTTTTTTGAAATGGAACATAAAACAGAAATAATAATAAAGCAATTATTTCTTTACTAACTGAACTGTTTATTTATAAATGTACTTATTTTATTTTAATCTTAATAAATAAAATGTATGTATTTACTTGCTTATTTAACATTTCATTTATACACTCACCTAAAGGATTATTAGGAACACCATACTAATACTGTGTTTGACCGCCTTCAGAACTGCCTTAATTCTACGTGGCATTGATTCAACAAGGTGCTGAAAGCATTCTTTAGAAATGTTGGCCCATATTGATAGGATAGCATCTTGCAGTTGATGGAGATTTGTGGGATGCACATCCAGGGCACGAAGCTCCCGTCCACCACATCCCAAAGATGCTCTATTGGGTTGAGATCTGGTGACTGTGGGGGCCATTTTAGTACAGTGAACTCATTGTCATGTTCAAGAAACCAATTTGAAATGATTCGAGCTTTGTGACATGGTGCATTATCCTGCTGGAAGTAGCCATCAGAGGATGGGTACATGGTGGTCATAAAGGGATGGACACGGTCAGAAACAATGCTCAGGTAGGCCGTGGCATTTAAACGATGCCCAATTGGCACTAAGGGGCCTAAAGTGTGCCAAGAAAACATCCCCCACACCATTACACCACCACCACCAGCCTGCACAGTGGTAACAAGGCATGATGGATCCATGTTCTCATTCTGTTTACGCCAAATTCTGACTCTACCATCTGAATGTCTCAACAGATATCGAGACTCATCAGACCAGGCAACATTTTTCCAGTCTTCAACTGTCCAATTTTGGTGAGCTCGTGCAAATTGTAGCCTCTTTTTCCTATTTGTAGTGGAGATGAGTGGTACCCGGTGGGGTCTTCTGCTGTTGTAGCCCATCCGCCTCAAGGTTGTGCGTGTTGTGGCTTCACAAATGCTTTGCTGCATACCTCGGTTGTAACGAGCGGTTATTTCAGTCAAAGTTGCTCTTCTATCAGCTTGAATCAGTCGGCCCATTCTCCTCTGACCTCTAGCATCAACAAGGCATTTTCGCCCACAGGACTGCCACATACTGGATGTTTTTCCCTTTTCACACCATTCTTTGTAAACCCTAGAAATGGTTGTGCATGAAAATCCCAGTAACTGAGCAGATTGTGAAATACTCAGACCGGCCCGTCTGGCACCAACAACCATGCCACGCTCAAAATTGCTTAAATCACCTTTCTTTCCCATTCTGACATTCAGTTTGGAGTTCAGGAGATTGTCTTGACCAGGACCACACCCCTAAATGCATTGAAGCAACTGCCATGTGATTGGTTGATTAGATAATTGCATTAATGAGAAATTGAACAGGTGTTCCTAATAATCTTTTAGGTGAGTGTAAATACAAGTAAATTATTATTCTTTTTTTTCTTTTTTTTTTTTTACTCAATAAAATGTATGATAGTACTTTATTTTACAGTCCTGTTTCACATGAACATATTATTTATGTACTTATAGTAATTGCAGTAACTAGGTAATAACCCTGAACCTACCCCTAAACCTAACTTTAACCCCTGTAGTTTCCTTATATTACTCATGGCATGTAAAGCTATTGTAGGAGCTACTCCAAAACAAAATAAGAAACCTTTAAAATAGCATAATAGGGGCACTTATTTTTTATTTTATTTTTTTTGCTAATAGTGATTGTTTAACTTAGCCAACAATACTAAGTAGTAAGTTGAGTTCTTAAGGAGAAGAAATAAACTGTTCTCACCAAATGCCTCTGGCTGCTTTGCTTTGGAAAAGTGGGTGATGATCTGAACCTAGAACCAGTAATAAAAATCATCAGCAAATTGTTAATATGCTGGAATGAACTCCTTCATTAACGTACAGCCTATCATTGCACATGAAAAGTTTTACAATTAAACTTTGCAGGAACATTAACTGCTTTTATTATAACGGCTGAAAGTACTGTAGCGGTACCATAATACTGTATCAGATCATAAAAACATGGTACTTTGATATACTACTGTTCAAAATGATGGGATTTGTAAGTTTTTTTTATTTTTATTATTAGTATTATTATGAAACCTTCTGCTCACCAAGGCTGCATTTATTTGATCAAAAATACAGTAAAAACAGAAATATTGTGAAATATGTAGAATATGTGAATATATAGTAAAATGTAATATATTTCTGTGTTCAAAGCTGTATTTTCAGCATCATTACTCCAGTCTTCAGCGTCACATGATCCTTCAGAAATCATTCTAATGTGATGATTTGATGCTCAAGAAACATTTCTGATTATCATCAATGTTAAAAAACAGTTGTACTGCTTCACTTTTTTGTGTAAACCATGAACAAGTTAAAAAGAAAAACAATTATTTGATATTATAATATTATTTAAAATTATAAACACATTTAATGTCAGTTTTAATCAGTTTAATGCATCCTAGCTGAATAAAAGTTTTCATTTCATTAAAACGAATCTTACTGTCTCCAAACTTTTAAATGGTAAAGTAAACATGGCACTAAATTATTATCACAATTACAGCTATCCAGGTTTTCCATTAGCATGTAACAGGTCCAAAAATTATTTTTTTTATTAAATTTTTTTTAATTCCATTTATGTTAGTAAATCCAAATAATATCCAGTAAAAACGAATACATAAACAGCAGAAAGTGTGTAATTGAGTCTTATGGCAGTGAAAGTGACAGGATCATACCGGGGTCTGGAGCGTCAGGCTGGAGAGCAGGGAAATCATTTTCAAACATGAACGTGCTGTCATAATCAGGATTCACCTGAAATAAAACAGGAACATATCACAAGACTGGTGTAGCCTGTGTAGACTGGTGGATAAAACATCCCAGCCAAATGTACATCTGAATGAAGTAACAACATTATAGTGCCAAAGAGTTCAAGAGTGCATGTTCAACATCTTGTCCGATTGTAAAGTAGCCTGGCAACATTCTTTATTTTAATTAATCATTAAATAATAATATCCAGGAATGAGAGAGTCAGCCAAGAACATCTGTCAAGCTTAAGAGAGCGCTAAAAAACCAGTGCCACTGAATATTCACTGGAATATAACTCACCCAAGCCGACGGAGAGACGGCAGAAACGTACATTCAAGGAAACGATATCAACATTTTTTTTCTGCTTAGTCAGAGAATGCTGTATAATGACTGCAGACACATCACTTTCCACAGACAAGATGGTTTTATCTGTGTTCGTAAAAAAGCACCCATAATGGTCCAGGCTGAGCCAGAGGTGTCAAGAACAATGAAAATTCTGTGATTAATTACTCACCCTCATGTCGTTCCAAACCCGTAAGACTTTTTTTTCCGTCTTGGTGACACAATGAAGATCTTTTTTGATGAAATCTGAGAGCTTTCTGTCCCTCCATTGACAGCTACAACTACCACTTTGACGCTACAAGTCGTAAAATATTCCATATAGAGTAGGGCTGCACAATTAATCGAATTTCTAATCGCGATTACGATTATGGATGCCACGATTACGTAATCGTTCAAAGCCGCGATTACAAAAAAAAAAAAAAAAATCCACTCTGCGTGCATTTAGAGCATGTTATAAGAGGCGAATAACAACTACTTCATAAAACCCAGTACAATAGGAACTACCAGGCAGCGACGTATGTGTACGCTGAAATAAAAAGTCTTTCACCTCAGAAAAACGGACGTTCCTGTCATGTCAGCCGTTATAGGCTACTGTGTTCGTAATGCACACTCTTCAATTGCACGCGCAAATGCGGCGGCGGCGCGCGCTGTGTATAAAGTGCACAGGAAACTACGAGCATGCAACGTTGTTACGTTGTAAATTAGTAAGTCACGAAATAAAAGTAAAATACCAATAAATCACGTTACTGGTACGTTGTGTGTTAGCTGAGGAGGATTTGCATGCAGGGATGATTTTCATTCTATTCACCAGGAGCAGTTTCCATGTTTCATTAACAGTTCTTGTTAATATTGTGTATTCACCATGGTAACTGTCGTTTCAATATTAACCCCAAAATGCCACTTTATTTTCACTTTGTGTTATTTTTTACATTTTTTAATGACTCTGGTGGCTCATACCAATATTAACAAAAGCTAGTTTGGGACTGCTATTTATTAGCTTTAGCATCTATGCCTAATGTTTATTTCTTAGTAGTCTTTACTATTAGTCATATTCTTACAATTTATGTGTATGTTAAGTAAAGGGGGTACAGTGTGTGTGTTCACAATTTTTAAGTAAACATGTATAATAATATGTCTGTCTGTCTATATATATATATATATATATATATATATATATATATATATATATATATATTCAATGTAAATTGTGATAATCGTAATTAATAATCGCAATTACAATTTCAAGGGAATAATCGGCAATTATGATTTTTGTCATAATCGTGCAGCCCTAGAGACTCGATTGCTTTACATGATGAAGATATTTCATTTAGTCTTTTATTGACATATAAACATTGATCAGTCAACAAACTGCAAAAAAAGGCTTTTCTTACTAAGTATTTTTGTCTTGTTTCCAGTCCAAATGTCAAAAAAGATGTGTTTACTAGATGAGTTTTCCGGGGGATTTAATCAAAATTGTTGCTTAAAAAAAAAAAAAAAAAAAAATCTGCCAATGGGGTAAGTAAAATAATCTTAATTCAAACAGAAACAAGATTATTTTTCTTACCCCATTGGCAGATCATTTTGCTTGTTTTAAGCAAAATCTCACTTATTTTTTTTTTATTTCCCCAGAAAACAAGACTTAATATCTTATGTCATTTTACTACTTCAGTAAATGGATCTTGATTTAAGAAATGTTTGATATTTGGACTGGAAACAAGACAAAAATACTAAATAAGAAAAGCATTTTTTGCAGTGCATAAACAGATGCTCAACCGAACCTGCTTAACGTGCGAGAACAAACCTCTTGCTGAAGCTCAAACGTGCTGCGTAACACAAGAACGAACCTCATTGGTTCTTGCTGAAGCTCAAACGTGCTGCGTAACACGAGAATGAACCTCATTGGTTCTTGATGAAGCTCAAACGCGCTGCGTAACACGAGAACGAACCTCATTGGTTCTTGCTGAAGCTCAAATGTGCTGCGTAACACGAGAATGAACATCATTGGTTCTTGCTGAAGCTCAAACTAAATTCAATCTGTTTATCATATAAAGCAATTGTTACTCTACAGAAAATTTGGACTAAACTGCTCAATTCTTATGCATTAGTTTAACAATCTGTTCATGAAATTTTTGAAGCGTCAAAGTGGTAGTTGCGTAGCTGTCAGTGGAGGGACAGAAATCTCTCAGATTTTCATTTGTGTTCCAAAGATGAACGAGAGTCTTACGGGTTTGGAACGACTTGAGGGTGAGTAATACATGACAGAATTTACATTTTTGGGTGAACTATCCCTTTAAGAAAACTTTGAAATAAGAAGTGTAACATAAAAAAATCCCTATCACCTGAAGAAATGGGATGAAACTAGACCATGGAAGACAATGAGTTGCTCACCTCTCCATTAGCTCTCACACTGCCAGGACAGAGAGGGTTGTTTGGGTCATGTCGTGGGATGTTGTCCTCTGGCGGATTCTCCACCTGTCCTTTCCACGGACGCTTCATCCGATGGGCCGAGACCAGAACCCATGAGTCCCGCAGAGGATTGTACCTTAAATGCTGGTGCTCTGAAACAAGCATCAAGATTCAAAAATAATTGTAGTTATTTTTTACATCTACTCACCAAAAGTAGATGTATACCTCACATAACTTATTTGAAATGTTATTCTAGCAAATATTTATTGAATTATGCTTACTTGTGCATTATTTACAGCTGGGTTTTTTTGTGACTGATTTAACTTTAAATGTAACAGGCAAGACTTTGCCACTTAATATGTTAAAATCATTTTTTGAACTTGTTAGTTTTGGTGATTCGCTGGAACTACTTCAAAGTGTTTGCATCACCTTGAGAGGACAATTTGACAGTGATAGTAAAGCATAAACATCATACATTTCACAGCAATCTATACAACATAGTTTAACACACTGTGACAAACAGCAGAATTGACCTAAAATGCTAAATGACACACTTATGGAGTGATGCCCAATAGGTGAATTAGTTTCAGAACGGTTCATTGAAATAAACTGTCCGAGTGAATCGATTCAATAAAATGATTCAGACCGCCACCGCTAAAATCACATGACCAGATTCACAGCCAGCCATCACGTGACTCGTCTAGTGAATGTACGATTTCATTTCAGTGAATCCAAAAGACAGGAGTATGAAACAAAATAAAAAATGGTCATTGCATTACATTGCATCTAAAATGTGTCTGTGAATCATGCAAAGGTCAGACAATAAATATGCATATGTGACAATATGTTAAATCATTCCTTACCTTTAGGGTCAAACATGGGTTTACTAATACTGTCCATCTTACTGTTACTGCTATACGTTAATAAAAGTATCCTGTGGACCCCAATCTATCCGATCAACCGTGCTGGGTTTTAAACATGAATTCATTGATTGTTTCTTGCTAGAGTTTCAAGTTTTCATTTGATCTTCCTCCTAAGTATCCTGAAGTGAACAAGGCTGCGCACATAAAACGCAGTATGTCGCTTAAAGATTTATAATTAGAACAGTGTTTCCTCGTTTAAAGGTTTCTCGAGAGCGTAAATAATACACAATACATAACTACGTTGATTTATTCGATATGTTTCACTGTATCAATAAAGGGAGCTGGTGTATTGTGCGTATTTTGGTGGCATATTGATAATAATGATGCACCTTCACGCCGCCTTCTTCCTTGTTGAGCCCTGCGCGATTTCATTGGATTAGAACCATAGACTGTAAAAAATAGAACTAGCCGTTTGTGGCAGCTGATTGGTTGCCCCAGATGTTACGTCACCTCACGTCAGCGACCGTCAGCTTTCATGTGAGCCATGCTGTGTGTCTGAATGAAGTCTGTTTAATGTCTTTTGAAACCTCAGATAGCTTTTTACTTTTAAACACTAATTTGTGGTCGTGCAACGATGTCTTTAATAAGAAATATGCTAAAGATGGTGGTGGTTCTTGGTGTTCTGGTGTTGACAGTGCAGTTTATAAGATACTGGATGGCAAGTAAACAATATGTCTTTACTAAAGAAGATGTTGCCAAGTTAGCCAAACAGTATGCAGGTGAGTAAACACGAATAACCCGTTTCTGAAGTTACATCTGTTGCTTAGATCCTGCTATAAGTGTTCTCTGTAGCAATAGTAATATTGCGAATAATGTAATATACAGCTGTCTAATATATAGCCTGTTTATATTTACTTATATTACCAAAAGCAAAATACAACTTTGAAGCCTTGTTGCACGGACTATATATATATATATTAGTCCGTGCAACAAATCTTCAAAGTTGTATTTTGCTTTTGATTTCCTATATATATATATATATATATATATATATATATATATATATATATATATATATATATATATATATATATGGGTCAATGGCATGACGTGCATATTTGTGTGTCCAAGTGCAATATTCCCTTTTTAAATAATTTGATAAATTAATGACATATATCACTTTATTCTGTAAAACCTATTTAGGTTGAATAATTTTTTTAGCACATTTAAATAATACATATTATTTAATGTTTTGTTTCACCTTTTTTGAAACTTTATTTGCCATTGACCCATTTACTTATATTACCAATACAAAGAGCAAAATATTAATACAACATGCAACTTTTAAGCCCTGTGTTGAACGTACTATACTAAAGTAACACAAAGTTGTATTCAGCTGTTTTAAATATTATTTTCCCCTTGGTAAGCAAAGTTAAATAACATGATGGACTGACCTTTTAAGACGATATTACAACCGTTTCAATTTCTTTTTATAATGGCAATGTGTGTATTATCTTCCTGACACTTCCTTTAAAGTCGGCATGAAACTGAAGTAGCGTTACCTATTGTGACATATATCCGAGTGAAACGGCTTCTCAAACAAGAACAAATGTAGGGCGGGACCTGATTTTGTCCATGGGGAATTGATTGGATGGTTGTGGTTTGCTATTGGTGGATCTCATGTGAGTGACAGGTTGCTCCGCCCTCTAGCCTGTTAACGCATCATCAGAGTAGAGAAGAGATGCTGCAAGAGTGAATGGGAAGTTAGTTTGAATAAAGATTACAAAGTACATGAATGTAACAAAAAAAAAAAGATGTGCATGAAAAAAAAGATTTATAATAAATACTTTATATATACATTTTATTATAAAATAGTCCGTTTTGATTTCATGGTGACTTTAACTTGCCTGATAGATGTTTAAAAGAAAAAGCTGTCTAAAGTGCCTGTGCTTGTGTGCCGTAGGCCAGGATCACGAACAGGCCTTCTCTAAGGTGGTGGTGGAGCTGCGTAAGAGGTATCCGGGCCACATCCTGCCTGACGAGGACCTGCAGTGGGTGTTCGTGAACGCCGGCGGGTGGATGGGCTCCATGTGTCTCCTGCACGCCTCTCTCACAGAGTACGTGCTGCTCTTCGGGACGGCAGTGGACACGGGTGGACATTCAGGTAAGTTCAGATCATCTCCTCCAGTGTTGGGGGTAACGCATTGAAAGTAGTGAAAGTTATGTAATCGGATTACTTTTTTCAAGTAACTAGTAAAGTAACGGAAGTGCCGTACCATGAGTGCAGCAGGCGTAATGATATGACGCAGCGCCTGAAAATTGTCCCCAGCTCGGTAACTTCCAACGTGACCGGGACTAAGTTTGTCTAACCTATTAGACCTATTTTCAGGCGCTGCGTCATATCATTACGCCTGCTGGACCCATGGTACGGCAGCAACGTGTCTTGATTATTACACAGGAGTGAGAGTATAGTTCCTAGCCATATCAGCCTAGAAAATCGCAACTTTACATTTTCCATCAGTCTTAGTACACGATGTAACTACAGAAGAGTCAAGATTTAAATAGTAAAAATATCGAAACTCTTTGGTCATTTTTTTTTGAGAGAGATGCTAATGGTCTTGTCCGATTCAATGATCTATGCTAAGCTATGCTAAAAGTGGTACCGCCAGACCCAGAGATCGGCTGAATGGATTCGAAAACGGTAAAACTCAAGTATCTAGGTTATGGATAAGCTGGTGTGTTCCAAATCAATGACAAAATTCGCATTTAGGAGATATAAGCATTCAAAACTTAGTCTTTCACTTCCGCTAAAATGGATGACGGCTTTTTATGAAATCACCGCGGACTTCAGCTTCTCGTCACATCTTCTGTCCAATCAAATGCTCTCCAGAATCTAAAGCTCCACCCCCTATGCTATAAATAACACCTGGCCAAAGCGACCGTTGATACGTCAGAGAAACATGGGCTGGAGATGTGTGTTCGGTTACTCAAAACGCTTGTGTTTTATTCCGTTTTCCAACTCTACGTTAGTTAAGAATGAATTGGCTAGAAATTATTCACTCCTTTACTATTAAATCCAACGTATCATCAGCGCGCGGATTCGCTTCCATGGTGCCGTCAAGTACGACTTGCAGTCTGTGAGGTAAGCTAAATGCTATTGGCTATTTGAAAAGGGGGATGAGCCATTAAATATGTCCCGCCTTAGCTTCCTGTTTCAGTGGAAATGACGTCAACGCATCATTCAAAGCCGTGCGTTCCAAGGCACTTCAGTGGGCCTTTAAATTTACAACAATATCTGAGTTACTTTTTCTCATTGACAGCACAGCAGATGTTTTGCCACATTAGGATTTCTTGAATGTTCACTCACTGTGTATCTCCTTCAGGTCGTTACTGGGCAGAAATATCAGACACGGTCATATCTGGAAATTTCAGGCAATGGAAAGAAGGAACGACTAAAAGCGAGACTTACTATCCAGGTATAAGAGCCATACGTCCTCAGCACATGCTCTGAGCTAACAGTGATTTACCCATAAAGCTTCATGTGGTTTGTACTGGCAGGTGACACTATAGTGCACGCGGTGGGAGAGGCGACCTCGGTGCAGTGGAGCGCTGGGACGTGGATGGTGGAGTACGGTCGCGGGTTCATCCCCTCCACGCTGGGATTCGCTTTGGCCGACACCGTCTTCAGCACACAGGACTTTCTGACACTATTTTATACAGTTCGTGTTTACGTGAAGGGTATGATCCTGGAGGCGAGCACTTTCCTAACTGAGGCCAGCGTCCTTTGAAAACCACACCGCGCTGTACAGTACGTCCCGTCCCTTATTCGGATAAGCGATCACAACGTCAGGTCAGAACCGACGACGTGTTGAATTGGATGTATGGAAAGAAAGCACTTAATGTAATTATTTTCCAACTATGAAAGTTTTTATTTTCCATACTGTATAAAGAGTTTATCAAATGTCTTTTCCAAAACATATTGTTGGACACAAAAAAAAAAGTGTGTGTGTGTGTGGGGTCCAGTGTCTGTGTTTGAACATGGCAAGATGTTTTAGCAGCTAAATACTGTCCAGAAACGATTATAATAACGAGGTATGATTACAAATTTCAATAATAGTTTTCTGTATTTCGAAATCACACTCTTTGCACCTTTAATATACTGTGAATATTAATCGCTGCTTTTTTTTCATAAGATACATTTACAGTTTAAAACTGATGTTCAGCCTGCAGTCGCTCCAGAATAAAACCATCAATTAATATCGTTGAATAAGTCTATTTATTTAATTCATTTATTCACTTTCTCTTGTGTTCTGTTTTGTATGTCAAATAGGGAATGTGATATTACAAAACAAAAAATATTGCAACATCCATATATTTCACTAAAACAGCTTTTATGTTAAAAGGAAGGAGGAATTACTTTTTCATATGTGAAAGTTGTATTTTCCATACTTTACAAACAAAGAATTAACCAAAATCGATTTATGTTTAAAAATAGGAGTTTGAGGGGAACAGTGCCTTGCGAAAGTATTCATACCCCTTCATTGTTCACTTTTCATGTTGCTGCCTTATGTTCAACTACTTTAAATTACTTTTCACATCAATCTACACTCCATACATCATAATGAAAAAAAAAAAAAAAAAGGAAGAACTGAAATAAGTACATTGCATAAGTATTCAAACCCTTAACTCTGTACTTAGTTGAAGCGCCTTTACAGCCTCAAGTCTTTTTGGGTAAGATGTGACAAGCTTTGCACATCTGCATTTGGCAATTTTCTGCCATTCTTCTCCTCAGATCCTCTCAGGCTCTGTCAGGTTGGATGGGGACCATCTTGGACAGATTTTTTTAGGTTTCTCCAGATATGTTCGATTGGGTTCAAGCACAGGCTCTGGCTGGGTCACTCAGGGTCATTCACAGAGTTCTGTTCAGCTCTAGAAAGAGCCTGGGTTGTTTCAAACTTCTTATGGAGGCCACATATGCTTCTGTGAACCTTTAATACAGCAGAATTTATATTTATCTTCTGTTCTTTTGACCTCATGGCTTGGTGTTTCCTCTGATATGCATTTTCAGAGAGGTGTTTATTGAGAAGAGTGTGCCTTTCCAAATCATACTCATTCAATTGAGTTTGCCACAGGTCAGCTCCACTCGAAGTGTAGTAACATCTACAAGTGAAACTGGAATGCTCCTGAGCTAAATTTCAAGTGTCCCAAAGAAGGGTATGAATACTAATGCAATGTAGCCTAGTTATTTATTTATTTTTAGTACACTTGTGAAGTTGTCACAAATCAGTTTTTTGCTTTGTCATTATGGTTTATGGAGTGTAGACAGGTGTGAAATTGTTATAATTCAAAAGTATTTTTACATAACAACAGTAACGTTTGTGTGTGTGTGTCTGTGCCGTGTCACACACACACACGACTCCAGCTCATTGACTCCAGGTCGCTGTAGGCTCATGTCATGAGTGCCTGTGTGTTTTTATCACGATGGATCTCTCTTATCAGGCCATAAGGACTGCTAACCAGGCCAGAGAGGCGGTAAGTGTTCATGTTGTTTTCTCTATTAAACTTTAATTTTACAAAGTGTACCTTGTTGAGCCACAGTAAATCTGCTGACATATTGGAATGAATGCGTATAAAGAAACGAGTATATAAACACAAATAAATGGAGGTACGAATCAAACCGAGTGTAATTTCAAATAGCCTTTTAGACCACATTTGTTCGCCATTATTAGAGGGCTTGTTAGTTTAGTGCTACCTACTAGTAAAGCGTGTTTACAGCTCACAGTCTGTGGTTTACGGCCATTGTGGGTCGCGTGTTGCTATAGCAACCCGTCAGGCTGTTCGTCGCACTTCCCTTAATGTAGGATTTGGCGCCATCTTCCGGATAAACACAGTCTATAGTGTAGTTTGTGAAAATATTTAACTCTAAAATGAAATGTTGCAACAAAATGTAGCAATTCAAATAAAAACCTTATCATAGTAAAGTCGTGACACGGCTCTAGTCCCAGACTACACTGCATGTTTGAGCTGTTTTAACTGAAAGCAACTTGCACTGATAATATATCTTAAAATATGTCAGTCATTGTTTTGTCTCAAGATGAACACCAGTAATGTGTTTTCTAAGGCATGTTTATAAAATCTACTTAAATGTCCTAATCCCGGCTTAATCTAAGCCTTGTCTGTGAAACCAGGCCTAACAGTTTCTTGATATAATGTTATGAATTCATGGTCTTCTTTTAGGATGAGCTGAGAACTGACACACGCAGGAGAAATTTGCTGGTTCTGATTTATCATCATTTACTGGAGGAGGGGTGAGAAACACTTCTTAAATTCACATACTAGTCTCAAACGAGTGAAAGACACGCATGTAAATACATTTGAATGAATTTCTCACACAGGTATATGGATTCAGCCAAAGCCTTAGAAAAAGACAGCAGTTTTGGGTTATGCCGCTTTGAAGTGTGTGATAATGTTGACCTGGACACGGTTCTCATGGAGTATGAGAGTTATTATTTTATAAAGTTTCAGAAATATCCCAAACTAACCAAGAAACTGCCAGAACAAGGTAAGAGTTTACTCTTCGTATTGTTCTTTTACACTTCATAATTATAATTTTTTTAATTCTTTTTTTAAAATAAATGTTCTTGTAAGTTTTGGATGTACATTGATATACATATATAGTGTAAGAATATTTGGACCATCAATGAAAGCTATTAGTCAGTGTTACTTCTTTCTTTAAAGGAGAGAATCGGCTTGTGAAGAGTTGTGGTAAAAGAAGGTATGTACAGTAGGCTACTTTTAGCACAAGAATATTTCACAAGACTTTCTGTTTATTGACCGTGTGTTCATATGTAAAAAGGACATCATCATCATCATCCATTCAGACACTCCCAAGAATCAACTCCGTCCAGCGACCGCCGTCCAGAAACACTGTTAAAAGGTCTGAATCTAAACTAACAGGGAGAGACATCAGTAAATCCAGGGTGAGTCTCCAAACATCATCTATGGAAGCTTGTTTCTGCCATGGAATAAAAAAGGTCATTTTGAGTGAATATCTTATTTTGACTTTTCTCGCAATTCTGACTTTTTTCTCAGATTTGTGACGTTTAAACCAGGAATTGTGAGAAAAAATACCTTTCTTAATTGCTAGTTTATACACTCCGAGTCAAAAGTTTTGGATTTTTAAAGGAAGTCTCTTCTGCTCACCAAGGCTGCATTTATTTGATTAAAAATACCACAAAAAATATATATACTATGACAATTTAAAATAACTGTTTTCTATTGTACTATATTTTAAAGTGCAATTTATTCCTGTGATCAAAGCTAATTTGTCAGCATCATTACTCCAGTCTTCAGTGTCACATGATCCTTCAGAAATCATTCTAATATGTGTATTTGATGCTTAAAAAACATTCATTATTATTATCAATGTTGAAAACAGTTTTTTTTCAGGATTCTTTGATGAATAGAATAATAGCATTTATTTGAAATAGATTCTTTTGTAACATTATAAATGTCTTTACTGTAACTTTTGATCAATTTAATTAATCCTTGATGAATAAAATTATTGATTTCTTTTATTTCTTTCCCCCAAAAATAAAATTACAATTCTTACTGACCCCAAACTTCTGAACGGTAGTGTTTAAAGTTACAAAAGCTTTCCATTTCAGATAAATGCTGTTCTTTTGAACTTTCTATTAATCAAAGAATCCTGAAATAAAAATGTAAATAACTGTTTTCAACATTGATAATAATGAGAAATGTTTCTTGATCATCAAATCATCATATTAGAATGATTTCTGAAGGATCATGTGACACTGAAGACTGGAGTAATGATGCTGACAAATTCAGCTTTGATCACTGGAAATAATTACACTTTACTGTACATTCACATAGAAAACAGCTGTTTTAAATTGTAATAATATTTCACAATATTACTGTTTTTTTTGTTGTTGTATTTTTAATAAATGCAAATAAACCCTTGGTGAGCAGAAGAGACTTTTAAACATTAAAAATCATACCGATCCAAAACTTTTGACTGGTAGTGTGTCACAATTCTGACTTTTTTCCCTAGCAATTCCGAGTAAAACTCAATTGCAAGTTATAAACTGATAATTGCGAGATATAAAGTCAGAATTGTTAGATACAGTATAAACGTGCAATCACGAGTTATAAAATCTGAATTGTGAGATACAAACTTGCAGTTGCGAGGAATTTGTTTTCAAAATGTTCAAAAATCTCGCAATTCTGACTTTTTTCTCAGAACTGTGACATTTAAACTAGGAATTGCTAAAAGATTTTTGAAAATTAGAAAAAAAAGTCACAATTACCTTTTTTTTTTGTGTGTGGTGGAAACAAGCTTCCATATAAATCTGATACATAATAATTATGTTTGAAGAAAATATTCTATCCTAAAGTGTAAATGTAAATTTTGTAAGAATAGCTTTGCTTGATCTGTCCAGGAAGGTAACAGCCTGACACCTGTGGAGACATCAGGATTTGGTCTGAATGTGTCTCCTGTCATCAGGAATGGAGCTGAAGAGGGAACACGCATGAGAAAGGTCATTCTCTTCTTTACCCGTGGGATGTTTATTCAAACATTTGTCACAGCAATGAAAATTTTGCCATTATTTTCTCCCCCTCATATCAGGGTCATCCGGTTGATTACAGGAATCTGATTCAAGATGCAGTTAAAGGTGCCGCTAATGACACAGATTTCTCGGTAGGTCAGCTGTATTTCTCATTCAGTTAAAGGATTATTCCAGGTTGAATACAACTTACTAGAGTAAGTTGGGAGTAATTGAGATATTCAGTTGATTGCCACAAGTTACAGTTGTGAAACAACAAAACATTTATTTGTTTTGAAGATTCTGTTTCTGTTGAGATCTAATATTCGTTATATTTGACTAACAGGAGCGTTTGCTGAAGCCCATAAGTGCCTTCGGTGGGATGAACAGTGACATGAGGGAACTTGCAGCTGTTATTAGCAGAGTAAGTTCATTCTTATCAAACAATTTCTCTTGTATGGCAGTTTAAAACTATATTAGGGTAAACCTAATCTTATTTTCACAGAGCCCCTAAAAGTGGTGAAGGAAAAAAAATATGAGATGGAGGAAACATAATTTATCAATGCTTTTGCGTTCTCTCGCAAATGTTTTACGTTCCCCCGAGAAACTTTGCGTTTGCTCGCAAAGAGCTCAAAACATTATACAAGCGTACGCAAAGTTTTCAGGGAATGCAAAGGTTTTGCAAGCGAACGCAAAGTTTCTCTGGCAAAACATTTTACGAGCAAACGCAAAGTTTCTTTGGGCAACGCAAAACATTTTACGAGCAAACGCAAAGTTTTCGGGGAATGCGAAGGTTTTGTGACCGAACGCAAAGTCTCTCTAAGCAAAACATTTTACGAGCGTACGCAAAAGCATTGACTTATTATTTTTCCTCCCATCTCATATTTTTTTCCAACTACCATGTCCCTTTAGGGGCTCCGTACATTTTACCACAAAAAAAATAAAAAATGCACTAAGATTGAAGAACATTTATGTTCAAGTTTTTTCAGTTAAGCTCATTCTCCCAAAATCCTCATTAACGTCCTTACTGTATGTTTTACTTTGAGTTTATTTGTAATTTTATTTATTTTTTCTCAATGATTCTCATTACTGTGATACAGTACAGAAAATCAATTTATATTGACAGTTTTTTTCAAAATTTATAAATCTAAATTACTGTCCTCACAATAAACAAGATTCAGACTAAAAAAATGCTAGAACAAAAATGCTAAATATATATATATATATATATATATATATATATATATATAGTGAGGAAAATAAGTATTTGAACACTCTGCTATTTTGCAAGTTCTCCCACTTGGAAATCATGGAGGGGTCTGAAATTGTCATCGTAGGTGCATGTCCACTGTGAGAGACATAATCTAAAAAAAAAAAATCCAGAAATCACAATGTATGATTTTTTTAACTATTTATTTGTATGATACAGCTGCAAATAAGTATTTGAACACCTGTCTATCAGCTAGAATTCTGACCCTCAAAGACCTGTTAGTCTGCCTTTAAAATGTCCACCTCCACTCCATTTATTATCCTAAATTAGATGCACCTGTTTGAGGTCGTTAGCTGCATAAAGACACCTGTCCACCCCATACAATCAGTAATAATCCAACTACTAACATGGCCAAGACCAAAGAGCTGTCCAAAGACACTAGAGACAAAATTGTACACCTCCACAAGGCTGGAAAGGGCTACGGGGAAATTGCCAAGCAGCTTGGTGAAAAAAGGTCCACTGTTGGAGCATTCATTAGAAAATGGAAGAAGCTAAACATGACTGTCAATCTCCCTCGGACTGGGGCTCCATGCAAGATCTCACCTCGTGGGGTCTCAATGATCCTAAGAAAGGTGAGAAATCAGCCCAGAACTACACGGGAGGAGCTGGTCAATGACCTGAAAAGAGCTGGGACCACCGTTTCCAAGGTTACTGTTGGTAATACACTAGGTTCCCCTGCTTAAACCAGCACATGTCAAGGCCCGTCTTAAGTTTGCCAATGACCATTTGGATGATCCAGAGGAGTCATGGGAGAAAGTCATGTGGTCAGATGAGACCAAAATAGAACTTTTTGGTCATAATTCCACTAAACGTGTTTGGAGGAAGAAGAATGATGAGTACCATCCCAAGAACACCATCCCTACTGTGAAGCATGGGGGTGGTAGCATCATGCTTTGGGGGTGTTTTTTCTGCACATGGGACAGGGCGACTGCACTGTATTAAGGAGAGGATGACCGGGGCCATGTATTGCGAGATTTTGGGGAACAACCTCCTTCCCTCAGTTAGAGCATTGAAGATGGGTCGAGGCTGGGTCTTCCAACATGACAATGACCCGAAGCACACAGCCAGGATAACCAAGGAGTGGCTCTGTAAGAAGCATATCAAGGTTCTGGCGTGGCCTAGCCAGTCTCCAGACCTAAACCTAATAGAGAATCTTTGGAGGGAGCTCAAACTCCGTGTTTCTCAGCGACAGCCCAGAAACCTGACTGATCTAGAGAAGATCTGTGTGGAGGAGTGGGCCAAAATCCCTCCTGCAGTGTGTGCAGACCTGGTGAAAAACTACAGGAAACGTTTGACCTCTGTAATTGCAAACAAAGGCTACTGTACCAGATATTAACATTGATTTTCTCAGGTGTTCAAATACTTATTTGCAGCTGTATCATACAAATAAATAGTTAAAAAATCATACATTGTGATTTCTGGATTTTTTTTTTTAGATTATGTCTCTCACAGTGGACATGCACCTACGATGACAATTTCAGACCCCTCCATGATTTCTAAGTGGGAGAACTTGCAAAATAGCAGGGTGTTCAAATACTTATTTTCCTCACTGTATATATATATATATATATTACATATTTCTATTGTTGCTTTAAATTAAAATCAACAAAAAGCAGAACAATTATTAAGTTTTCATTATGGTAATGAGATTGTGTGGGGGAAGTGAACTTAATTATCATAAAAATAATGTGACAATGCAAAATATCTTGATGAGCCAAACATAGGCTTCATTTTCATTCATTATATTTTGATGTTTCACCCATTATACCACAAAAATTAAAGACAAAAATAGGACAATATGTCTGTTAATGAAGAGACATTTGTGTTAATGAATGTGCATTTTCAACATTAATACAACACTAGAGTGCAGTGTTATCTGTTTTATAATACAGCGTGACATTTGTGTGTGCAGATACATGCACAAGGTGGAACATGTATTATTGAAGCACTCAATTTCATCTTTCTCTGCTGTCTCTCCATAAAGGATATCTATTTACACAACCCCAACGTGCGCTGGGACGACATTATAGGTCTGGAGGCTGCCAAGCGATTAGTCAAAGAAGCTGTCGTCTACCCCATTAAGGTGCTTGGCTGCTAAACACTTTGGTATTTCTCAAGCTGCCGCCTGCCTTCGATTCTGAATACATCTCCACTAAAGGCTACAGGAAAGCCGAGCTCAGGGTTATTTCTTACGGTGACATGAAATCTATACCTGAATACCATCCAATCTGACCGCTCACATATCTGGCTCATCTCTGGCCTCTCTGGTGATGACTTCAGATCCACAATACGCTCCTGACAACAGGAAATGCAAACGTTATTTGTCTTCTCTGGCTCAATCATGTGGTGAAGAAGGTTGTTGTCATACCTGGAAATTATGTTTGCTCAGAATTATTTGCTTCTAGCACATAAAGTAAGAATTGTAGAAAGAATATGATTATATCACATTATGCTGAAAGACATCTTGTGGCTCGGTTTTGTCAATACTTGGAACTTTTCATGTATTAGATAAAGTGGTGTCTGACAGTTAATTGGTCAATGAAAATATTACTTTATGTTATTCTCCTCACCGTTAAGTCAAAAAACGCAATTGATTATGGTCAGTTTTTAGCGGTGTTTGCTAAGGCAGCTTGCAGTGTGCTCATGCTGTTATTAATCAAATTTAATCAGATTTTCACTTAGTAGATAAAATCTGTTAAACCTGCATCCCCACAACGACCTAGCAACCACTCAAAAAACCCTAGTGACCACTCATAACACCTTAGTAGCCAATAAACAACCATTCAGAACACTTTCGAACAGCTAGTAACCACCCAACACACCTTAGCTGCCACCTAGCAACACCCTAGTAACCACCCAGAACACATTTTCAATCCAGTAAAAATCAGAGCACACAGCAATAGCTTAGCAACACTCTCACATGCACTCAGAACACCTAAGGAGCCACCAAGCAACACCCTTATAACCACCCAGAACACATTTTCAATCCCATTACAATCAGAGGACCATAGCAATAGCCTAGCAACACTCTTACAGGCACTAAGAACATCTTAGCTGCCACCTAGCAACAACCTAGCCCATACCATTATAGCAACTATTCAGAACACTCTTTGGTCTAACAACCACCTAGATTATAACTTCCTTAGAAACTTCATTGTAATGCCCTAGTAACCATCCAGAACACCCTAGCACATGCTTAGCAACAACCTAGCGATGGACTAGCAGCCACCCAGAACTCCACTGCACACAACAAGAAACCACCCAGAACAACCTAGAAACTGCTTAGCGAACACAATCTGCCTAACAACAACATCCTAGTCGCCATGACAAAGCCCCATAGCAACCACATAGTAATGTACTACCAGCCACTCAGAAAGCGCAAAAGCGGTGCTAACCCTGGAGCTGGGTTTCATAACCCTGTTTAAAAAGCGGTGCTAACCCTGGGTTAAGCGCAGTGTGAAAAGCCCTATAGATAAGCACAGCAACACAAGGCGACTTAGAATGCCTTAAAACTGCAACACACCTAACAAAATCCTAGTAGCCATGGCAAAGCACCATAGCAACCACCTAGCAATGTTCTAACAGCCATTTAAAAAACCTTAGCGGTCACCTAGCAACACCCTAGTATCACCCAGAACATTATAACATTCAACTAGCAACTATCAGAACACTTGATCAATGATCTAACAACCATCTAGATTACAACATCCTTGCAGAACTCAAGAGAACCACAGCAAAAACCCAACAGCCAACCTAAGAACACTTTAGAAATGACCTAGCAACATTCTTGTAAACCCATAGCATCCTCAGAACTGTTCAGCAACCACCCAGATAACCTGTTAACCACCTAGTTAATTCATTAACAGCTACTCAAACACTAGCCCTAGCAACTATCCATCTCTCCTCTTTGTTCAGTATCCGCAGCTGTTCACTGGAATTCTGTCACCATGGAAGGGTTTACTCCTGTATGGACCACCAGGTGTGACCTTTCTGTTTTCTGTTTGTATAAAGACAGAGTATTCAATACCAAAACATAAAGCATAACTCATTTTGTGTGTAGCATGATCTTAATGTGATGACTTTCCCCAAAAAATCAGGCACAGGGAAGACGATGCTGGCCAAAGCTGTGGCCACGGAGTGCAACACCACGTTTTTCAACATCTCCGCATCCAGTATCGTGAGCAAATGGAGGGGAGACTCTGAAAAGCTGGTTCGGGTCAGGAGAGAACATTATTTTATTGTTTTATGAAAGTGTTTGGTTAAAAGGTGTGCCCGCCGAGTATGAACATCCTCATGTTATGCTTCTCGGCAGGTGTTGTTTGAGCTGGCAAGATATCACGCCCCATCCACCATTTTCTTGGATGAGCTGGAATCCGTGATGAGCCAGCGAGGGGTTGGCCAAGGGTGAGCATGAGCCGGGGACTTTCACTGACAGGAACCGTATAAAACAACACAAAATCTCACTCCTAGTACACAATCCAATGCTTGGGTGTTGTGGACATTTGCCAGGAAGACACTGAGTGTTTTTGACTGGATTTATGTTATAGTATGTATAAAAACACTATCGTACTGAATCAACTGATAGTTTTGAAAATGATTACACCATTTTTATTTTACTTTTTTAAGAGGTGATCACGAGGGCAGTAGAAGGATGAAGACGGAGTTACTAGTTCAGATGGATGGACTTGCACGATCAAATGACCTTGTGTTTGTACTTGCTGCCTCAAACTTACCCTGGTGAGGAGTGATTGCGGGGAAACTATATTAATGTTCTGTTATGGCTTTCTTTCTAATCTTTGTAATCTGTCGTCAGGGAGTTGGACCATGCCATGCTGAGAAGACTGGAGAAGCGTATACTGGTGGGTCTCCCATCTGCCCCTGCCAGACAAGCCATGATCAGCCACTGGCTTCCCCCGGTCAGTAACTCAGGTGGGGTGGAGCTGCGGACAGAGCTGGACTATCACTCACTAGCACAGGTGAGAGAAAACACGTGACTGAGGGACATGCACTCCACAGATGACAGAGGCAAAAATCAACACAGGTTTAGAGGGATAAACAGATGGATGGACTGACTGAGTGATTGACATTAATTAATTGATTGACAGTTGAATAAACAGACAGACGGATAGAGACACAGTGTAGGACAGGAGAGATCGAGACTTCCTCCTTCACTGTCACAGATACAGTTCAATCAGAGACCTCTACTTTAACACACTCACTAACTTAATACAGAACTTTACAGCCATCACTGAAGTAGATCAGATAAAGATCATATTAGGAAAGGGACAGACAGCAGCACTGACTGCCGTGTGTGTGTGTGTGTGTGTGTGTGTGTGTGTGTGTGTGTGTGTGTGTGCCACAGCCTGAGAGACAGCAGGTGAATGTGTGTGTCTGACCTCAGTGTGTTTCCCTACTGTCCCCCACAGTGACCCTCAGTAAGTGTGTGTGTGTGTGTTAAAACACTGTGGTTCACACATCAAAAGTTCACACATATTTTAACTCGTTACACTGTTAATTTAAATTTAAGTTATGTTATAATATTTTATTATTTTGATGCCTTTATAATTATTCTATGTATTCAAAGCTTTGGCAATATTGTATTATGTACAGTCATGCCAATAAAGCAATTTTGAATTGAATTGACAGATAGATAGACACACAGACAGATAGATAGATAGATAGACAGACAGACAGACAGACGGATAGATGGATAGATAGATAGATATCAAGATAGATATCAAGATAGATATCAAGATAGATATCAAGATAGATATCAAGATAGATAGATAGATAGGCGACAGACAGACAAATAGATAGACGGATAAATGGACAAATAGATGGATGGATGGATGGATGGATGCATAGATAGATAGATATGCAGTTGCACTGAGATTTCCACTTCTGATATTGCAGGAGACGGGAGGTTACTCTGGGTCAGATATCAGGTTAGTGTGTAAGGAAGCGGCTATGAGACCCGTGCGAAAAATCTTCGACGCCCTTGAAAATCATATTGAAGGTAAGAAATATGCCACGTCCCACTCTGAACGACATTAAACTGCTGTTTCATCACAAAATCCCGTTTCACCCACAATTCACCGTCTCCATTACGCCATGTATCTTCACAGGTCAGTCCAATATGCCGGTTATTGAACTAGAAACTGTGACCACTGCAGATTTCCTGGAGGTGATCGCTCACACCAAACCCTCAGCCAGATGTCTGACGGACAGATACTCGGCCTGGGAGAAGGAGTACGAGTCCGTCTGACACATTATTAGAGCAACCAAACAAATGTTTTTATTGCACTGCCATCTACGCTTTTATGATGAGATGCTGTGTTTTGTTCAAGTCTCACTATAAAACTAACATTTAAAGGAAATTACACTGCGATTAATGCATTTTAAAAACCATTTCAAAATATACTTTGTTCTCATATATTTCAAAAGATCATTTTGATTTCTCATGAGCTAGATTGAAAAATAAAACACTTTTTCTTTATCTTTGTGTGTAGTGATCTAATTAATAGGAGAACACCAGAATAAGTGCAGAAGGAGTGCAGCAACTTTATTATGTAATAGAGATTAAGCCTATTTGTTTATTTTCTTTTTACAGTGTGTGTGTGTCTGTGTGTGTATATATATATATATAAATATAGATTATTGTTTAACTGTCCTAAATATTATATATTTTTAGGACAGTTAAATAATAATCAAACCACACCATTATTACTTTGCTTTGTATTGTTGTAAACTCAGTTTTCCGACTGTTTAGATCCTAAGAGATGTTCAAGTATATGATTGACAGCGTCTGGAAAGCTGTCACACGTCAGGTGAGGCGGCGGGTTAATTTTACCCTCGTCACCAGGTCGATATTTACCTGCAAAATTAAAGGAGGCTTATTAATATCCTGCAAAATAACTATAACCACTGCATTATAAAAACAATTGCATATAAAGAATTAAGCCTACCAGTTTTCACTAAAATTCCCAGCATTCCTGCGTTCTGTGCCCCACCAACATCATCTCTGGCATCCTGCACAGAGTTTGGATGGTTTTGTTTATCAGATTAAATTATAAAGCATAGAAATCCAGTCAATGCATTTCTTCTGGAATTGCACAAAAATAAATAAATAATATTGGTAACACTTTATTTTAAGGTGAGTTATACAGTACATTACATGTACTTACTATAATAATAACAAAACATTATGCTTAATTACAAGTAACTAGCCCTAAACTTAACCATATAGTAGCTAGTAAGTACAAGTAGTTTATTAATATTACCCAGTACGAAAGTGTAACAATAATATTTTGCATAAAGATAATTAAGATTTTTGCATTGTAATATTAGTTTTATGACAGTTAAGAACAGATTTTTCCCCAAAATTCGTATTGCCATAATGGATCTGGCAATATATATTATTAAATATTATTTAGTTTTTAGGGTGAAATATGACCAAGAAATGTTATTCACAGGCTTGGTAAGATTCACAAAAATGAAAGATTATACAATGATGTAAAGATACTAAATAATATTTATACTATATTTACGTATTATTATTATTATTTTCATTATGTAATGACATTAACTGTCATAAAATATATAAATAAATGTCCTAAAATATAATTTTTGTTTATAAAAGAAATATTATTTATTTTTTGTTATTGATATTTTATAGTGAAATATAACCAATGATCTTAACAGAGTTGGTGAGATTGAGGCCAGTGTGCCGGTGGTTGTCTCACTCACGTCTCCTATCATCACAGCCTCCTCTGGTGAGCAGTTCAGGTCTCTCAAGGCCTCCAGGAAGAAGGCTTTCTCTGGTTTACCCACCACTGTGGCCTGGGTGTCCGTCGCATACTCAAGACCCGTCACGAACGGACCCGGTCCCAGAGCCAACCCGTCCTTCCTCTTATAGTAGCGAGCTTTGTGGATTGCAATGAGGGGGGCACCATCTAAAATGAGTCTGATGAAATGAGATGAGGATTAGCAGCAATATTTACACCACTAAATGGGAGGTTTCGAATTATTTGATTTGTCGGTTTAATGAGTCTATGAATATCTTACAAAATCAAGTAGGTTTACCGGAAGGCTTTATTGAGGGTCTGGTAGTTGAAGTGGTCCGGTGCTAATCCAATCACAACCGCGTTAGGATCCGACGTCTCCAGACCTGCAGCAGAGGCAAGTGTGAGATCTACACAAACCATTATACAACAAACATGGAAAACTAAGATTTTTCTTTACATTTTCTTCATGATCTTCATATCTTCTATATGACAAATATGTGCTCTTAAAAATAACGGTTCTTAATTTTTAACCTTTCCATTCAATCTCATTCGCTAAGAAAAAATCGTTATTTCACTGAAAGTTTCTTTGAGGAACCAAAACTGGTTCTTCTATGGCAGGGGTGTCCAAACCTGCTCCTGGAGGGCCACGGTCCCACAGAGTCTTGATAAGCTGGTTCAGGGGTGTTTAACTGGGGTTGAATTCTGCAGGACAGCGTCCCTCCAGGAGCAGGACTGGATACGTAAGTGTTTCTGCAGAAAGGCCCTGTTTACACCTGGTATTAAGATGCGTTTTGGTCGATCAAATCACTAGTAGACGAGGGAGACACATTCCCGTTCACACCTGGTGTTTTAATCCGTCTCTTTTGTCCTGTCCTATCTTCTGTCCTGATTTCTTCAAGGGGAGGGTCTATGAGCGGGTAAATGTATGGGCTTTTTCAGATCTTTCGATCTAATGGACGAAATAAACTTGTGCAATTTACACATGAACACGCGCCCATAGACGACAGGAAAAACACACAGAGAGCATCAGCTTTAGTTTTCCATCCAGCCGAACGCTGTGAGTGTGTGTTAGAGATCAGGAATGGTGAGAGAACATTGTGATTTACGTTTTTCATCTTCAAACCAAACTTGGGTCTCCAGCCGACAAAGTTTAAATCCCATCTGGCTAGAGCGCATCCCATAATGTTCACGCGTTAGGTCAGTAGACGGAGAGTAGACGGTCTTTAGTGGCTGTTTGAACACATTCGCAGGGATTAAAGTTCTCCGTCGCTACGACGGATTTCCGTTAATTGCAGCAAGTCTATGACGGATTTCCGTCATTGCGGGTTCCAGTCTGTCCTTAAAGTCTTAAATTCACTTTTCATAATTTTAAGGCCGTAAATAGGCTTTCATTTCTCAAATAGTGTAATAAATATCTTAATTTTAGTTTGAATAGGTCTTAAATTAAGGAAAGACGAGGTGTATTCACCCTGCTGAGGGGGATGTGATCAAAGCCTGGAGTGGAGCAAAAGCACGTTCCTCTCTCCACTCTAAGCACTCTGTAATCACTTCGCTCATAGTCCACTCCGGGTTTTCAATTACCGCTCACGGAAAGTGCATGTCAGGCTACAGCTGAGCGCTGAGGTAGAACTGTATTTCAGTGACACACTTATAATGCAGGTAGGGCTGGGCGATATCGATATAAAAAATATATCGATATATTTTTTAAATGCGATATGGAATTAGACCATATCACATCGATATAGTTCAAATTTGCGCTGTGATCCTTGCTCCCCGCGCCTCCGCTCCTCCTTTTCCACACTGCGTGCGTGTTTAGAGCATGTTATTATGAGAGGCGAATCATGACTACTTCAGAAAACCCAGCACAATAGGAACTACCAGGCAGGCAGTGACATAAGTGTACGCTGAAATAAAGTTTTTCACCTCAGAAAAACGGACTTTCTTGTCCTGTCAGCCGTTATCCTGTTCTCGTAGCGCACACTCAATTGCACGCGCAAATTCAGCGGCGCGCGCTGTATTGCTTCACTGATCAAGTGCAAAAGAAACTACGAGCATGCAACGCCGTTACGTTGTAAATTACACGAAATAAAAGTAATGCAGGTATGATTCTCATTCTATTCACCAGTTTCCATGTTTCATTAACAGTTATTGTTAATATTGTGTATTCACCATGGTAACTGTCGTTTCCATATTAACCCCAAAATGCCACTATTTTTCTTAGTGTTATTTTTTATATTTTTAAATGACTGTAGTGGCTCATACCAACATTGTATTAACACAAACTAGTTTGGGACTGCTATTTAATAGCTTTAGCCTAGGCCTAATGTTTACAGTGCTATGCATAAGTTTAGACACCCATGCTAAAGTTGACTAAAAAGAGGAATAAAAAATCATCTTTTGGAAACTGAACTTAATGCCTTAATTTGAAAAATTAGGAAAAATCCAACCTTAAAGGACACCAATTTTCTTTGTGAATAAATAATGTATCGTAAATAAATAAATGTTCTTCCTTAAAATACAGGGTGCATAAGTTTGGACACCCCTATGTTAAATTCCCATAGAGGCAGGCAGATTTTTATTTTTAAAGGCCAGTTACTTCATGGATCCTGGATACTATGCATCCTGATAAAGTTCCCTTGGCCTTTGGAATTAAAGTAGCCCCACATCATCACATAGCCTTCACCATACCTAGAGATTGGCATGGTTGTATTTCAGTTAGCCAATAGCTAGTTTGATTTGCATTGAGAGATGATCTTATGGAAAGTATCTCTAGGTATGGTGAATGCTATGTGATGATGTGGGGCTATTTTAATTCCAAAGGCCAAGGGAACTTTATCAGGATTCATAGTATCCTAAAAAATAAATAAAATAAATACTTAAAAATAAAAATCTGCCTGCCTCTATGGGAATTTAACATAGGGGTGTCCAAACTTATGCACCCTGTATTTTAAGGAAGAACATTTATTTATTTACGATACATTATTCATTCACAAAGAAAATTGGTGTCCTTAAAGGTTGGATTTTTCCTAATTTTTTAAATTAAGGCATTAAGTTCAGTTTCCAAAAGATGATTTTTTATTCCTCTTTTTAGTCAACTTTAGCATGGGTGTCTAAACTTATGCATAGCACTGTATTTATTAGTACTAGTCTTTACTATTAGTCATATTCTTACAATTTATGTTAAGTAAAGGGGAAAAGTAACTTATTTGTGTGTTAACAAATTTTGTGTAAACGTGTTATAATTTGCATATATATATATATATATATATGCAAATTATTAATTATATTAGTATGTTCCATGCCTGGTTTTCATAGATTAAAATATAGCTTTTAAAATACGCCTACTGGCAATATAAAAGCGGTTTAAAACGTCTCCCCTTAAAACGCTATTGGTCTCGACTATTTAAAAAGTTAAAGGAATATGACGGCCTAAAAAAAAAATTTCAGTCAGAAGAATTTTTTTCACTTTAATCCCTGCATTCGACCACATGAGTGTTTTACTCTACGAAAGCAATCCGGTCTAATGCGTATACGACTACCTCTGAAAGTGTTCAAAAGTGGACAAGCTCAAAACGTTTAGACCCCGTTTACACCTGTATTTAGCGCAGTGCACTTGTGATCCGATCGACCAAAACGTCGGTGTAAACTGGGCCAAAAAGTGTGCAAAACCATGCTATGGTGTACAAGGCTGCCCATGCGTTGTTACATGGTTGCTAGGGGGTTGTAAATGGTCACTGCTATGCAGTTGCTAAGGAGATCTAGTTTCCACCCTCAAGTCTCTATGATATTATGGGCTGCATCTGAAAGCTTAGGAAGCAGACTTGTTGCCAGGCAATGTCTTTGCAGGCTGTGTTTGTGCACAAATGTGCCTCACGAAACTGGTTTCAGACAGACTTCTGAGGCAGTGTAACGGTTTAATGATCTGCAACTAAATAGAGCGAGCTTTGGTGAAAACTGGGCGAATATTTAATTGCTTCAATAGTCATTTCTCACTAGAAATAACAAAAGTGTAAAATGTTGGTCAGAAATGTTTCTTTACACACAAACTGACCACCAACTACAACTTTCTTTTGCCATCTTTAGCTCAACTGTCATAGAGTGGAAAGCACAGGATTGTGGGATATCAAAGGCAGTGAAGGATCCATCCATGCTGCCTTCAGAAATCGATCAGATGAAGGTCTCAGGTCTTTCTACCATGAAATGCGTCCTCCGAAGACAGCATTTTTAAGCTCTCAGACCCAGCCAAGGCTTCTAGATATGACTCGGGTCCCTCCTTCCTTTTATCCATTGTAAGTCTGATCTCATTTAGGTTACGTTTACACGACAACGATGTACTAAAAACTGAAACGTTTCTCCTTTTGCGTTTATCGCGTACAGACGACAACGTTGTCAAAGCGATCCCCGTTCACACGGATCCAGGAAAACGACTAAAATCTCTGTATTATTCATGTCAGGCCAGTAGATGGCGACGTCACTTTGTAAAGAAACATTACGCGCTTATAGATTGAACACGTAATACGCATGACGTCACTTTTCACGAATTCGCGTTTTTGTAGTTTACACAGAGACGATAACGTATCGTTTTGAAAAACTTGCACTTTGAAACCCATTCTTAAAAGTTTGCGTTTTCAGGCCATCAAAACACCGTTGTGCTGTGAGTGAACAGCCAAAACGCATGAGAAGTTTTCCGTTTGCAGTTGACAACGGCGTGATGTAAACGGCCCTCAGATAGGCGTACCTGTGAAGTCCTCTCGAGCACTGTCCTCCACCAGCAGCAGGGGGCGCACTGCTCTCTGCTCCAGCAGATTACGGGCCGCAGTGAGCGACGTGAAGATCTCCCGCTCCTGGAGGTCAAAGTTCAGCCGACGCAATCGCTCAAACAGGCTCCTCTTACATTCCTTCGTGGTGTTGGTCACAAATTTTACAGCGACTGGAGACTGTCTTAATCTGGACAATTGATATTGTACATGTGTAATTAGTTTTATGGAAACCAACAGATGAAATATCTCAACTATGTAACATCAGTGTATTTGTTTTTAATGACACACGTCTCTGTAACAGCCCTAAGCTCTGTGTATAAAGCAACATAGGAGTTTTGTTTTAGCTAAGAATGTCATATAGGTGTCAATCATTTTGCATATTTGTGTGTGTTGATAATATTGATTAATTGATTTTAATCGGTCTTCATGTTGACGATGTATACTTTCAATTCTGTTCTGATTCCTGTCTTGTGTTCCCTAGTCTTGTGTGGACTTATATGTGTTTTCCAGTTCTGCAGATGTTTTGTAGTCCTGCCCCCTTAGAGCAAAGCCAATGATTTTGTCTGAGCAATGAATAAAAAATAAAGTAATAGGATTCATTTATTTGTCTTATCTTATTTTAGTGTAGAATGAGTAAGCTGTGTATTGTTAGGATGACAAAAACTTACATTTTTAGGGTGATTAAATATTTAACTCTATATAAGCGGCCTAACAGCGATCGTCAATGTCAAAATGATCGAGATGACCAATCAGATAAAAGAAGGCGGGTCTTACTGTGACAATGCAAGGAGAGTTCATGTAAGGAAGTATTAGACAACTGTTTTATGATAGAAATGTTCAGCGACTGACAGTAAAAGACTATCTAGTGATGCAAACTACTCAACTTTTTATGAAATTTCGCTGTTTTGAATAAAAAAATATCTGATCATGCTTCATGTAATTCCTGAATAAATGTGACAAGATGAGAAATGTTTGCATATGCATATTAGGCATACGAAAAAGAGTGAATGTGTGCACATTTTAAAATATTATTTGCAAATAGATTCAATTGATTACTTCATAACTACAATCTGACCTAGAAATTATTTTACCATTTTTATGTATTTATTCATTCCCTTAAATCCCTTTTAATCATTTATTGAATTCCTTTATTATTATTAATATTACACAAAAGTGACACACTGCCTATGCTCACATGGGATCGACCAATGGCAAACCACAACCATCCAATCAATTGGCAAAATCAAGTCCTGTCCTACATGTGTTCTTGTTCCAGAAGCCGTTTCACTGGGATATACGTCACAATAGGGAAGACGACTATAGGGTATGCGCATGACGTCACTGTCGGCCTCGGTGACAGCGTTACACCCACTGAGTGGCAAAAAGACTGAGCAGCAGCATTGGTTTTCAGCGTGAATGAATACATTATATATTGTTATGTTATATATTGCATTGACAAGCTCATCAATTAAATATTTACCGTCGCATATTATGCATAATTGAATGTTTTTAGATAAACACTGACAAAAAAACTACAAGTTTTAGGGCTGGATGATATGATGATATATATAACATTGATATAAGTGATCACATGGATTTAAACCTACCTATATTGTATTTTTATAAAGCGTTCGCAGGCAAATGTGCTTAATGTATTTCCCCGGCATTGAAATCAGGAACACATAAATGTCAGGAAACATGATTCTTGGCTGCAAGTCAATGGATCACTGGATCTTTGGTAAGTTGTAAGGAACACTATATCGAGTCCAACCTTTATTTAAACTGATAATTGTTCGTTTTATTCACATTGTCACAGTTTCTCTTATTAAATCCAGTCACTCAGCAGATCTTTTGCCACTCAGTCAAGCTGAGGGGGCGTGTTCCGTGACGTCAATGCATACCTTATAGGAGACTATCACAACTTCCATTATACCATGTGTATATACTGATTTTTTTCCAAACAAAATTAATTGATTTGTGAAATCTGTCAAAATGCAGCCTTGATATATTTTAATTGTGAATGCAATTATAAAAAAAAATTATTAAAAAAATCGTATCCGTATATAGGCTATATCAAAACCGGCCAATATTTTCCCCAAATCCCGACACTGACCGCGTTAAAGCCTCTTGCGCTCCGGGAACGGCAGCATCCTCGATATGAAGAGTCCCGCTCAGATCCACCAGAACTGCTTTCAGTGAGCGGAGAGCCACTTACACACACACACACACACACACAGGACATCACAGTCACCCGAAGCCTTCTGAGCTCATCTTCAACACATCACTTAGGGTTTTTATGTAATGCACAAAAAAAAAAAAAACGATCTAATGATTTGATAACTTTTATCTGGGCTATATTACAACAACAAAACAAAAAGAAGAGGATAAACGTGACTGGCGTTTAGATTCTGGATTTTTGTGGATCATGTTGTCAGTTTCCGAGTGTGCAATTAATGCTCTTATTCACCATGAACTCTGGATTAAACACAATGACTGGCCTCCAAAACAGCTCTTCACCTCTTCATCTGTGTTTGACATCATTTTTTGGGATTTGAAAACCCTACATTTATTTAAAACGAGCTGCCAAACAACAAGGGCTTTGGATAAAGTAAAGCAGATTGCCTCAAATCATTTAATAATCATTCAGTAATACAACGAACTAAGAACATGTAAATAGAGTAATGTGTGTTTAGGTTTTTAATATATTGATTATAACATGAAAACCCGAGTCTAGACTACAAAAACACGACATGTTATTAACATTCGTTTCCAAACAATTTGCATATTTGTAATTTAAAATAATACAGAAGTATGAAACACATTTGACCAATACAAGTTATTTTGAACTACACTTACTTCCTACTGGGGTCCTTCTCTGGCGCAGTCTAACATTTTGCTGTCCTAAAAATGCCTGTCGAAAATACACATGCAACTACGCGATAATTATTTTATATAAAAACATTTAACATTTAATGTGTCGATTTTATTTATTTATTCATAAGAGCACACTGGATTTTCTCCACCATTGCAGTTTATAATCATTTAAGAGGGTTGTCTATGTCAGATTATTCACTCAATGAATAAAAAACATATGCTGGATATTTTAATAGCAGATTAAATAGCATTTAGAACATTAATTCATATCCTCCTGGGACCCAGGAACAGACTTTTGTCCTCTGTAGTGGACATTATATTTTGGTGGATTTATCTGACAGCGTACACGTCACAGTTTTAGTCTAGATGTCTGTAAAGAGCACATGCAGGGCTTTTCAGAGATACCAGATGTATGGAGGTTTCACCATGACAACTCCCTCTCCTTAGCCTTTTAAAATGACTGACAGAATATGATCATATTTTGCAAGTAGGCCTATCATTTAAATCTGACTAATTTTGAAATTGTTTGTCATAAATTTTTGTTTTATGTTTATCAGGCATTTTGGGAGACACAAGTGAATAGGAAAGGAAATAATAGATCTATATTCCTAATAAATATTAGATATTTTTATGGAAATGTTGCAAATTATTACACTTTTTTTTATTTATTTTTTTATTACGTTGCCCCAAGAACAATTCAAAATTCAAAAAAATTATAATAATTTGTGGGTCTCAGGAAGATAACTGTTTTACCAATATTATAAATCTCTTAGCATTTAAACATTCGTCCAAATGTTCATGGCACTGTTTTAAAGTAAAATTGAGTAGAGTAAGTGATTCAAATTAAGAAAAAGAAAAAAAATACAATAAATAAAAAAAGTAATCAATATATCTTTAACATCCTGACAGTGGCATATCCCCGTTTATTTGGGGTAATGGGGAACATATAACTTTGCTGCCAAAAATTCACATGTTTTTTTCTCTGTGCCATGAGTTAAATCCTGGGATTGGAGAAGTATAAAGACACATCATCTTCGGTAATAACCATTAAGCATAGATTATAAAAGGGTTGGGCTTTAATCGCTGTTCTGAGCATATGGTTGTAATTCAGCGTTTTATCCGTGGTCTGGGCTACTGTTAATAAAAAGGTACTGTAATCCTGATGGAGTAATCTAGTGTTGTTAATGGACTCCATATGGTTCTCATCACTGAACCAAATGTACTGAATTTACCCCCTCAAACACCACACATTAAAGGCCCTTTCACACCAAGGCCGTTATGTTCAGGATATTGTGAGCGCGCGCTGCAGTTTTATCGCCTGCCCCTTTAAATGCGCGAGCTCGTTAAAGAAAGATGGATTCTGATTGGCTGTCAATTTATTATCGTTAATAAGATGGAAAAAAAAATCGTTCTGAGCTTCCCAACGACATCGTTCCTCTATAGTTTTGCCGTTGACTCTACTCGCTATTCTTTTATACTCATAGCGATTGTTTAATATCGTTATAGTTCTAATTCTTGGTGTGAAAGGCCTTTAACCACCTAATAAATGCTGACTGGTCGTGGATGACAAAATAATTACAGGTATAGTGCACTTTGTACAAACAAACAAAAATTACACAAACTCTCCAACATACATTGACCGATGAAGACAAAATCATTTTATTAAAATCTTAAAGTAATAAATGGTTCCTAATGATAGAGGCTGCTTTGGTCAAACGTTTCAATCCCTTCAGACCAAGTGCGTTGTTTAAAGCTTGATGTCACTACGATTTCAGCACATCTTTATTAAAACTCAAGACTTCAAATATATTAAACCCAACTTTTACTTTCCAAGCCCTCTTTGAAACCAAGACGCAAGAAGATTAGCTTTGGGGGAAAAGAAAATCAGTTCAGGTGTCAAAAGACAGCATGGCTGATTCCACTGTAGAAATACATTGATGCTTGAGGAACTGACACTTTACTAGACCTTGAATGTGACAAAAACACATGGAGACAGGAGCTTCTGTAAAGTTACAAAACATGAAAAAGAAAAACGTTTACTGGTATGGGCCATATAAAACTACCAGAGTACTTTACAGTAATTCATTCAGGACACAATTTTCAGACACTGGAGGGCAACGTTTAGAAGCACAGATACAAAAACTGTCCATTTTCCTTTGCCACATTCACTGTGTTAAACATGAGATCTTGATCCGCCGCAGTCCATTCTCTCTTCATCCAAACAGTAATAGTAAGACGATACACACGGAATTCACTGCTATCAAAGGTACTGTGGAAGAGGAAGACAAAACATGTTAATACTGAACAAAGTCTGGAACATGTGCAGAAGACATTGCATAAAGACATAGGAACAACCTATTTTTCTCTTCAGAAACATGATTAAAGTCACAATGAAATTATATTTGTATTCATGTGCCTGGTAATCTTTAATCCAAATAACTTCCCCTCCCTCTTGCAGTGACATCTCTTCTCTGATGGCGTGTTTACAGGCGTGCAGAGCTGGGAGAACGCCACACATGTTCAAGTGAGTCAAGTCGCTATGCACACAAACCAAGTCAGTCAAGTCAAGTCCTGCTAAAGATCAAGTCAGGTCACAGTGAGCTGCGCGGACCGTTTATCTGCTCGGAGCAATAATAGACTAGCTCAGAACAGCATTAATAACATCGCTGCAAGATCTAGGGAGAATCATTCAAATTCAGTGCAGAATTCTCTGTTATAAACCATATCAGATCAAACTGAGCTGACGTGGAAACCAGTAGAAACATTGTGCCATAAACGAACAAGTTATAGGCTTTTCAGTCCACAACATTCACCATGGATTTAACGTAGTAACGCTAACTGTCAGAATAGAATCAAATGTTTTCTCATTATTCATTTCAGGGTTCATACAAACTTTTGAGAGTGAAATTCAAGCACTGATCATGGGCTTCACAGTTTTCCAGCACTTAAATCCAGTTTAAATGTCATTTTTAATGTGATAACCAAAAACATGATTTGGTCATCCTTCAAAGATTGTCCCCATTTGTAAAACTAAAAAAGTTTCAAGATGTAGGAAAACTAGCACGTGGCAAACAAACGCTTTTAATTAAAAACAAAAAGAGAGATGAAATTGCCACTATAACCAGTAGATGGCAGCAGAGGAACACTTGTTAGCCATTTTTACTCCATAATAGTTTATTTTCACATGTTTTGCTTGTAAACCTATATTTAGATATTATGAAATTCCTATTATAAAATATAAAATCATCAAGAAATCCATTTTTGTCAAAGTTTGACACTTTTTATACTGAAGTAGGAAGTCAAGAAGTTTCGTGAAAAACAAAAACGTCTTTAAACTGCGAAGAATTACAGTAAAGAGCGCTCCTCTTATAATCACTGAAGCTGTCGGATCAGTATGGTGCTATAAGAGAACAATGGTACATTTAATTAGAGTAGAATATTATAATTATTTCCCTATAAAAATGTGTTTGTTGTTAAAAGTTAATTGTATCTGCAGTTCATCTCAACTCAAGCTCAGTGCTTTACTGTCAAATGTTCATTTCTAAGACACAAATATGTAATATTATTAGTAACTGCACTTATTATATGTGGGATAAGCGTTATTTAATAAAAAAACACTGTTTGGAAGTTAGTCGGACGACAAGAACAAGAACAAGAAACGTGTGAGCCAATCAGCAGTAGGCGTATGACGGTGGAGGAGAGAGAACGATCAAGAGGGAGATTTGAAGAAAGACTGCAGAAATATAGATTAGACAATGCAAAAGAGAAAAGCTCAGAAGAAATCACTGGAAAATAAAGGGTTATGTTTGGGCAAGAGCTTTAGTTAATATCAGAAACGCTGTCAGCGCTGGAGAGCCTGAAAACAGACGCGGATGTTGCTTTGATTCGCTCCGCACGCGAGTAACGCTGGGTTTGAGTGTGAGTGTGTGTCTGGAGATGCTGTGCTGTTGGCAACTAACAACCAACTCTTGTTTGTAAGGACTATTGTGTTCTGCGCGTAAATTTTTTTTGTGCCTTCTTGTCATTCGTTCATCTGCACTTTATTTTCCGTGAAGCATTATTTCGTTGTGCTTCTGCTGTGATAAACAAACATCCACTGTTGGATAGTGTGTGTAACGGAGGCCAGCGTGTGTGTAGTGAGAGTCGCGCTGGCGGCTGCTGGAGAATGCGGTGTTCAGCGTTATAGTTAGCGCACTCGACTCGCTTGCAGGGGCATCGGGGTTCAAGACGGCTAGGATTGGACGGTGAGTTTGAGGCGGAGCTATGAGAGAGGGCTGTGTTTGTTTGGGTTGATTTCAAATATCAACAATGTCCAACAGCGTTTTTGAAATATTGCTTACCCCACCTTTAATGCAAAACTATTTTAATTGTATGATTAAATTGTCTTTATGATTAGCAATCCCCCCAGCGCCACCATCTGTGGAACGGAGTGGCACCGCTGCTACTGCGCTCAAATGTTAGTCGGGAGCCCTGATATGGTCAATTTCAAAGTGTTTATATCTAAAAGAAACTATCATGGGAGATTTTCTTCTACACTTTTCCCCCGCGCAGACTCTGATCACTGGTGCCGCTGGTTCTGTAGCCTACATTTTGTTTAGAAATGTATGTTAAGATGATCTATTTTAAAAATAATTTCATTACTTTAGTTGTTATAAAGTCATTGTTGAGTCATACAGTTCAAGTGTCGAGTCATCGGAGCCCAAGTCAAGTCATTTTCTTCATTTAGACAAGCAAGTCTCAAGTCCTTATATTTGCAACTCGAGTCCCCACCTCTGTTGGCGTGAGGGCGGGACAATAACCTGTCACTCACATGAGATCCACCAATAGCAGACCACGACCATCCATCAATTCACCATAGACAAAATCAACATTCTTTCTCGTAGACAAGCCGTTTCACTCGGATAATAGGGAAGAAAAGACTATTGCAACATTTGCTTCATGCCAACTTTAAGATACAAGGCTTAAAACATTTACAGATAAATGAGTAATTCTATTAATGATTCTTGATGGTAATAGACACTCCATGATCTGGAGATGGGAAAGAATAAATCAGTGCCGACTCTTCAAATGAACATACCTCTCATGACAGTCCTGACGGAACGAATAAGGTTCAGAAGTTGTGCTTTAATCCCGGGTTCATCTCCAAATCCTCCAATACTTTGCTCTGCCCCCCAACCAACTGAAACAAATATGTTTATCAGTGATAGTGTATAGCACGCTATAATGTTATATACGCATTTGACACATTTTTAACAGTATCCAAGGTAAAAGAGCACGGATAGTCCCTCAAAAATATTGCTCAATATATAAAATATATAAAAAAAAAACTTGTTTCTCCAACTAGCGCCCTAATTGCTAACATTTCCAATGTATGTGTATTCCGTAAGATTGAGGAAGAAACACTTCCTTTGGGAGAATTTAAGTTATCTCTCTTTTTATAAACTCCGATTTCAAATGTTTGCTGAAAGACAACTATGCTGCTGAAATTATTGATCATTTAGGCCTATTTGTTTTGCATTGTAAATTCTTTATTCACAAGAACATATTTCTCAACACTTTGCCTGGATTTGAAGTCTTTCCAGTGGAAATGTCCCATACTGTAAAATCTCTTAAACTGTGATTTTACCTTCTTTCTTACTGAGATTTTCTTCGTTCAGCTATTTGCAAATATAGCCTGTTTTGCCTTTCCTTCTATTCACAATTCAGTGCTGACTCGACTTTGCAATAGACAAGAGACTCTATTTGATTCGATATCGCATGGAATTGATTCGAGATCGGAATTGAGATGAATCGTGAAATCTGTGTCAATGTCCAGCCTTAATGGTATTCATTTAGTATTTTCAAATGTTTTAGAAGTATGAAATAACACAAATATGGAAGTATGGGGATTATGTAGTGCTTGAAGAACGTTAAATGGCTATTTAGTTTTGTCAAAATACCAGCTCTGCACTTGGGCTACAAACACTCTACACATTACATGAGGTGCTGATCCATTTCAAAACGTATTTATTTCAAATATATTCACTAAGCGATTCATGTGACTTCGGTACATTTACATTATATGACACTAGTGAACTGACGTTTAATATTTTGTTAAAAATACAAACTGTACAGATTCGAAGTCATTCAGGTGAAGAAAATAACTAACGTCACCAGGGTAATTCATGTTAATATTTTCATATTTCTATTGCACATTTAGGAGACGTAAACTCTAGCCTAGCAAACCAGATGGAAATACACACACAAATGTTTACATGACAGAACAAACCTATTGTCATATTTCAGAATGAAAACCATTCATAAGAACTTACTTTTACTGAGAAACCTCTCTTCGTGCAGAACGGCGATAGCATTGGTGAATAATATCGCTGTTTGAATCAGCGCGTACAGTGTGAACGCCATGTTGGCACTATTGTGCTGACGTAAAGGACTTGCGTCGCGCAGGATTACGTCACAAACGCGCCGCTGCAAGATTTGATTGACACACAAACATACACTGCTATAACTATTGGATACTACTTTAACTATTAAATAGTAAATAGTGTGCTGTTCTGAATTTAGCCATGTACTGTGTACGCCAAGCTATTGCGTCACGTGCTCACTGTATTTACATGGCTGAAACGTATTTCTATACATTGTAGATTTTTATTTGTATCTTATTTTCTGACAGCAACCTTTAGCATACGTTTATAGTAATAAAACACTATTATACTATTCAGGATAGAAAACAACGAATATATGAACTGCATTATATGATAATATTTGATAATACATTTAATAACTAAATAATAATATAAATGACAAATCTTGTATTCGGTAGAATAAGTTATTTAGGTTTGATTCCCAGGAAACACACATAACATACAAAAATGTACACTTCAAAGGGTATATATGTATATATATACGTTCTTTCTTTAGTTCTAAATTGTATTAAATGGTATTGTAACGTGTTTGTGCTTACTGCTAAAAATTATGTTTTTTCACAAGTGCTTAATGTAATAAAGCCATTTAAACAACAATGGTCAGTCTTTTTCATCTTATAGACTTTAATTATCCACATAAATAGTAGAGAAACTACAAGAACATATTTAAATACATTTGCATGAACAGTTAACAATAACATTTTTTCAACTGGTGTTTATGTCAATGTTGTATTTAAACAGGCAAAACGAGAAAGGTTTGCAGACGTTCAGATTGCTCTCAGACTTCAGCCACAGTACAGAGCAACCGTTCCCTTCACATTAACCTCCGCATATGTACATTTACAGCCTAGAGCTAAGAGAACTGTACAGTGCACGGGGAATAAATAAACTTAAGTTCATAAATAATCAAAGTGGGGTTACTGTACAGGAAATATGTCAAAGGAACTCTAAATCATTGGTAGATGCATGACTGTGTATCCGTCCGCTGATGGCGTTTGGTTTCATCGGAGAGATGGACGTCGGTCAGGTTTATCAGTGACAACGTTCAACATCCGGTGAAGAGGTTCCTTTCGTTGTGCTTGAGATTGGGATGATTTGATTTATCCTCAGAGTGTAAAAAGATGTTGAGAGCAGCTTGATTTAGTTTCAGATGAATTTACCTAGAAAAAAACAGTTGATACAGTCATTATGATACAAAATAATCAAGAAAGCTAAGGCTAAATGTAAAAATCACAAGCATCCAAAAAGTCAGTGCAATTTGTCATATTTACTCAGCACTGAAATCAGCAATTGATTTTACAGAAAGGCCACACATTATATGTCTCATTACCATCACCATATGATTTTATAACTTTGATACTTACCATTTAGCTTTTGTTAAGATGCGCCCCGACCTTTTCTTTTCTAATGATGTTTGCATAGGGAATCTACAAATAAACATAATCAGTTAATACTTGCACAACATTTCTCTCAGCTGTCAGGTCAGGGAATATATACTATACACATACAGAAGTAATCACATGAAAAAAGAAGTTTGCTTCATAAAATGTTTTAATGAAAATGTCTTAAAATACTGTTCAAAAGTTTGAGGTCGGTAAGATTTCTTTATGTTTTTGAAAGTCTCTTCTGCTCACCAAGGCTGCATTTATTTGATCAGAAATACAGTAAAAACAGTCATTTAAATGTAAAATAGCTGTTTTCTACGTGAATATATGCTAAACTGTAATTTATTCCTGTGCTCAAAGCTGAATTTTCAGCATCATTACTCCAGAAAGAAATCATTCTGATATGCTCAGTTATTATAAATTATTATTGGTGCTCAGTTATTAATAATGGTTCTCATTATTATCAATGTTGAAAACATAGTTGTTGCTGCTTAAATTGTTGTGACACATCCTACTGTATAATACTGTGATCATTTTTTTCAGGATTCTTAGATGAATGAAAAGTTCTAAGAAAAATATTTTGTGATATTACAAATGTCTTTACTGTCACTTTCGATCCATTTAATGTGTCACTTGAATAAAAAGCTGAATTAAAGTGCCGTAATGATGGCTTTGGTTCAGGAAATGGAAGTGAAATGTTCTTTTTCTTTTAATCTGGTGCTATGGAGGGATAGCATAAATGAGAGCATAATTTTGTGAGTGAGAACTTGTTAACACTCAAATCACATCAAAAAGGCCACTCGTAGACTTTAAAGACTTAAATTGGGTCATACACGAATGTTTTGATTGGGCCACCCACACACAAGATCAGGGTTTCAAATTTCAATTACGGAAGGGTCAGGAATAAATATCCGATGAAATCACGGCAAACAAAGACTGAGAGAAGGGCCAGGTTTCCATCCTGACCTGTGAACACTGTGAACAACTGTACCGTAAACTCCCATTTGTGGCCGTTTCCATAGAATAAAAGTAGAGCTGCGAGATTTTGGAGAAATTGAAAGTCACGATTTTTGTTGTTATTGTTGTTGTTTAAAAGCGAGATCTCGATTCTCCCACGATTCTGAACAGACACAGCTAAACAATATAACATGTAATTTACAAGAGGTTCTGACAAAATGTTAATTGCTGCAGTCCATTTAAAAATGTTTAATTAATTAGAATGAATTATTTTTTAAAAATGTTGTTTTGTTTCATAACTGGATGAATCAGCGTTTTTGAGCGAATCTCTTGAATGAATGATTCAATGATAAATACATTTTTAACAGTCACTTGTCGCCACCTACTGGTGTAACGATGCCATTGATACAATCGTTATGTGAAGCGTTGTTCCGTTCAATAAGGTGATTTACGCTTCCATAGACATCAGTGTTTAAATTGGAACTATAAACTTTTATACTTCTGTGATAATCTGAATTATTGTAAGACAGAAATAATAATTCTGTGTGGCTGAAAAGACTGTTTGTGAAGCGGTTTCATAGTGGCTCTCTCTGGATCAGCAGCAGCACAAACACAGGTCTGAATGCTCTTCAAAAAAAAAAAAATCTTACTGACTCCAAACTTTTGCACAATAGTATATTTCATAAACACAATGAGTCACTTGAAGCCGTTGTAAACAGCATTTAGCCATGACTATTCATGACGCACATTGTACTCTTGTACCTTATTGCTTAAAAACACTCTTAAAAATCGGCATTGATGGTTCCATGAAGAACCGTTAACCTTTCTATTCTACAAAAGGTTATTTTTTTTAATGGAAAATGTTTTTTTTAGATTATTAAAAAAAGAAAAACACAGTTCTTTTAGGAACTGATCACTCAAAGATTCTTCAGGGAACCCAAAATGGTTCTTGAATGTGAAAACCCCCCATGAAACCTTTATTTCTAAGAGTGTATGTGGTGAAACAACAGCAAAAGGAAGCAGACATCCACTAAATGTCATTCTAGTTTTCTGCATTCCCGAAGTTCAGCTTTGAATGTGTGATGTTGTGATCTCTCATGTGTGACTGATGGTGTTGAAGTGAAAGATCACAGATTATCAGATCCTGCCGGCTGTCTTACATTTCTTCTTTAACACAGATTTAGCAGATTACTTATAGCAGGGTTGCTTGTGGGATATTCGTATGATGCACAAGTCAATTAATCCGACGGGAAATGATGACCAAACTAACATGTTATCAGAAAACTCCTTACCATCTGTAACTGTTGCACCATTTCTTCCCTGTAAGCCAGTTCTCTCTTCATTTGGTCCTGAAAGTTATCTGTAGAATAGCCAAATATGGACGATTCAAATCAAAGGCATATATTATGGTCACACATTTTCATATTTAAACCTATTTAAAGTGATGTGAAGCAGGTTTTCTGATTTTCACAAGCTAAATCGTGATGATACTTACGGAAAACTGGGAACGGAGAGCTGCCTTTCAGAGCGTGAAACTCCTGCTCCAGTCTCCTCCGTAAATCTATCTGTTCAAGGAGAACTTTCTGGAGCTCCTCTGAAAGACGGATCACACAATGAATCAAGAATCCCACCTTATCAACTGTTACGTTTAGAGACAAATATTTAAACATTTTATTTACACTCGATTTTTGACAGAAGTCTCACCAAGGCTGCATTTATTCTTTCAGAAATACAGTAAAAACAGCAATATTGTAGAATATTATTGTGATTTAAAATACTGTTTTCTATGTGAATATTTGTAATAAAATGTAATTTATTCCTGTGATCAAAGCTGAATTTTCAGCATCATTACTCCAGTCACATGATCCTTCAGAAATTATTCTAATATGATGATTTGATGCTCAAGAAACAGTTATTATTATTATCAAAGTTGAAAACAGTTGTGCTGCTTCATATTTTTGTGGAAACCTTGAAATATTTTTTTCCAGGATTATTTCATGAATAAAAAGTTCAAAAGAACAGCATTTTAAAATAGTTGTTTTTTTTTTGTTTTTTTTAGCATTATAGAAGTCTTTACTGTCACTCTTTTGAGCAGTATTGTATATAATTCTAAAGTCTTATTTTGCAATCTCACCTTTTTCCATGTTCTCGACGTCCTTCTTGAGCGATACAGGAGAGTTTGTGTCTTGACTTTGGTCTGCTGAGCAGAAAAAAAAGAGGAATTTTCAAAATCTGTGCAGATTTATGACCTACATTGCAAGCGTTCATTCACGTCAGTTGTTATAAAGGACTGACACACGTCATGTAGTCCCACCAGCAGCCAGTAGATGTCAGTCTGATGACAGGATACATATTTGACTTCATATAATGCTGTTTTCCCGGAGTGAGGAAATGGTATTCATATGTCATGAATATGGTATGAAACATCTGTGACAGCATATTTACTGTAAAGACATAATAATATACTATGAAAATAAACTGAGTAAAACATAGGCCATTCAACAAAATATCTGATTAGTGCAGCTAAATTAAGTCATTAGAAACGCCCTTGCAATGTGCCAATATCCTGAAATAGGTGAAAAGAGCTGATTTCATTAATGTTACTGAGCTATTGAATCAGGAAATTATCCTAAACAATTTTGATTGGAAACCTTAGGAGTCGGTACGTTCGCAAAGGCATGTCCGCCGACTGTGTTTTTGTGTCTATATCGCAAATGGCTCAAATGAAGTGATTCAACACATCGGTATAATCTTCCCCTCATTCCTCTCTCTCTCTCTCTCTCTCTCTTCTCATTTCCCGTCTTGCCTCCTTAAGCCGAACAAGGCGTTCCTCATTTGGAAAGCGGTCTTGTTCTCGCTCTCCTCCTCTCTCTGTCTCATTTGACAAGCAAATTTGCAGACAGTGCCTGAGGATAACAACCTCGTTTGACAGTCAATTAACCGTGAATAGTCAAAGCCAAGGCAGTTTGCATTATATAAATGGAAAATTAGATTATTTTTTTCCCCCCCTTCCCTCCCAAGAAACAGAACTATCTTTAAGACACTGCCGTTTAGACTCTTTGCAAAATCAGAAGTTCTAATCACGTTTCCCAGCAGCCCCTCGGAGACGTTTAGCAATCAGGCAAAGGTGGTTTCATTTAATTTGTTTCATGTAATTTTTTTCAAATATATTATACGGTGTATGAGGAGATCATTATCGGCTAGATAATATAAATGTTGGCATAGATGTCATAAAACACTTTTAATGTCTTTCTGACAGATAAAAGGCAATAAGCTATGATCTTTCTAATGGAAGATTTTGCCAAGCAAAAGGCAATTATTTCCGTTTGATATTGTTGAAATGGTGATTGTCACCTTCCTGCCGCTGAGCTGATTGTCTTCCTGAACTGTTATGGCTCCCTACAGAACACATTTTCCCAATGACATTGTGGAGAGAGCTGCTCCATTTTAAGAGTATATTCCGTCCCGTATCTTTTTTATATTTAGATTAATCCTAATATCCTCGCAGGGATGGGCCAGCCGTGCCGCGCGCATTATTCCGCGAGCCCTCTCGCTGTAAGTGGCGGATGTAAAGCGGAGATAAAGCGTTGAGATAAAGTGTTGTTCTTACTTGGAGTCTCTCGCCAGAACTCGGGTGCGGACGAGGTTTCTGTCTCTGGGACGAAAAAACTGCTTTGCTCTTTGTTGTCGTCTGAAGGAAAATTGAAAAATGAGATATTGTGAGGTGAATGCATGGACACAAATGAAGCAAAGTTTAAGGCATAAAGGTGGAAAATAGAATTCTTTTTTGTTAATTATAAATATTTTGTACTGATTATTTTTTGTCAAATTATGTTTTTTATGTGCATTTAATTTCACAAGAGAAATGATGTCTAAGACTATAATATATAATGTGTGTGTGTGTGTGTGTGTGTGTGTGTGTGTGTGGTCCTGGTAAACCCTACATTATGGGACAAAGATGGCAATATCTGAAATCCTTGTCCAAACATTGTTTGGTCCCCATGAGGAAAACAGCTTATAAATAAGTGATGTTTTTTGAATATGTGAAAATGTAGAACGTTTCCTGACAAAAAAAAAAAAAAAAAAAATATATATATATGATCAATAAGTTATGACAACATGTTTTTACATTGCTTTAATTAATCAAAATAAATTAAGCAATTTTCAACTTTTTTTAAGTTCAACGAGATTCAACTAATTTTTAAAGTCAGTTTAATGTAATTTAAGTTGAAATGACTTAAAACATCTAAATTGATTGTACTTAAAAAAATTACGTTTTTTACAGTGTAGGGTAAGATGATATAATATACAGTCTGTGCAATATAAAAAATTACTAAGTTTATAGAGGTCCCCCTAAAACATGAAAACACAACGTGTGTGTGTGTGTGTGTGTGTGTGTGTGTGTGTGTGTGTGTGTGTGTGTGTGTGTGTGTGTGTGTGTGTGTGTGTGTGTGCTGCCATGGTTGTAAACAGTGTAAACTTTAAAATAGATAATCAAAATAAAATAATGCAATGGAAAATCAAATTACGCTTCCATTCACTTTCCATTCATGTCTCACCTGAGATGGTTGCTTTGTTTTTGGTTGCATAGGCCGGCAGCCCGTCGTCTCTGCTCTTGTGCGCCTGTAACCATAAAACACCAGCAATGTCTGATTAGAACTGATTCACAACACCAGGCCAAAGGTTGAAACATAGAGCAACCAAATATATCAGTCAGCCAAAAGCACACAATTGATTAGCCTTGAGAATGACAACGCTGTTATGTTTTATATATGATTCTGATGTTTGTTTGGCTGTGTGGTGCTACTGAGTTTCTTCAGATAAATCAACACGCGCGTGTGTGTGTGTGTGTGTGTGTGTGTGTGTGCGCTGAGGCTAATTGCTAAAGAATTCCCGTTTCAGTTTCCGTCGCTCATCCCGTTCTGTCTGTTAATGTAGCGTCAAAGGGTTAAAGATTAAAAGGCTAATAGGCAGAAGTGACAAAGGGGAGCAAACATAATGTCGCCATTAAACAAAACACGACTGGGCTTATTAGGAGGGATCAAAGAGCTCTGAATATTTCATTTCTGCAGGGAACACAGGCTATCAATCTTGTTATGCATATGGACCCTGCCAGCCAATGGCCCGCATTTAAATAATTAGTCAAAGTGCCTGGAGGGAATATTTACATTTCTGTACGCGGTGCTCTCCTCCAGCAGGCCGTGAACGGGGCTGGGGACTTTGAGGATGGTGGGCGGACTGACAGGGAGGTCGGGTTTGTTCTCTGAGGTCTCGGCGGGAACGCTCGGGAAGGAGGCTTGCTCTTTGGCTGGATCGCCCGAGTTGTTGTCGGGAAGCCCGCGCATGTGCAGGGGGGGCGTCTGCGCTGACCGGCTGCCGAAATCCTCCTGTTCCTCGTCCTGTTTGGTCTCCACGTCCACTTCTTGCTCCTCATCGCTTTCCCCGCTGTCGCTTTGGTAGCTGCAGCTGGTCCCGGGGGAAAGGTGCCGATCCGTCCCGAAGTCCTCCAGGCTGCCGTGGAGCTTGGCGATGCTTTCGGCGTCTTTGACCACGGGGCGGAAGGCGGAGTGGTAGCTGGCCTTTCGGGCTTGAAGCGAGGGCGCGTCCAGCAGCTTTACCCAGCCCTCCGGGGCCGGTCGCAGGTCCGAGGTCACGGGCAGGGAGTCGCTCTCGAACAGCCCGGACCGGGGGTTCGTGTCCAATCCCGAACTGGCATCGGCCTGTTCAGACAGATCCAAAAAGGCTTGTCTGAGAGACGGGCTTTCTGTGAGGGAGGAAAGGGCGTTGGGTTGGGGTTGCAGGTAAGTGGGTACCGGGATGCCCCCGGTTGCCCTCGGGGGCCAGAACATGCAGAAGGGCGGGTAGAAAGTGTCTTTGCGTCCGGGCCAAAGGAGCCCTGAGAGGCCGCTGTTCTTCTGCCCGTTGGTCGCCTCGCTGTCGTCCTTCTTCTGCGGGCACAGACCGAATGCAGGGAAGGTGTATGGACTTGGGAATAGCGACGTAGTTGGGAACTTCTGCAACATCCCGAAACCTTTGCTCGGGACTGGAATGACCGGGTAACTGCGAGGGGCTTTTCGAGGCGAGAGGCTGTTGCTGTCCAAATCATCATCGTCCTCATACCGGCCTCTCTTCTGGGATAACTCCGGAGAGATCATGTGGGGCAGAACCGAGTTGGCAGCCTTGACCGAACCCATGGACGAGCAGTGAGAGGAGGGAAGAGCCCTCTTGCGACTCCCTCCGTTGAACATGGCTTTTACATCCTCCCAGGCGAACATCAGGTCGTCCTGCGGCGTTTTGTCTGTCAGTTTGAGGTGGCGGCGCCAGGAGTTGAAGTTGGCGGCGTCTGGCTGCGTGTATTTGGCCTCGGGCGTGCGGTGTGAATGGAAGATGAATTTGTTTGGGGAGAAGTACATATTACAGTAGGAGCACTTGATGCATTTGGCCCGGGAGCTGTTGTAGCGCGCTGGGATGAAACTTCCCCGGCAGCCCCAAGCGCATTCATGCATCACGTCGAACGCAAAGTTGTCTGGCAGCTTGGGTGGAGAATTCTCACCCAGGAAAGACTTGCAAAGTCGCTCTGCCTCGCGTTTGGTGATCATGCCACAGCGGCGGGAGGAAATGGGCATGGCACCGGCCCGCCGGAGGATCTCGAGCTGGACCGGGGTGCACTGCACGCAGGTGATGCCCAGAGCCACTCGACGGTTGTGGATCTCGTTGTAGCTGTAGTTCTTTAGCAGGGTGTTGGATATCTGAGCCAGGCATAACCGCTCTTGAAGGTCAATGACCAGCGAGACAATAGGCACCCCGTAGAGGATGACCGACCCCACTTGGTTGGGCTTGAGGGAGGATCTGGGAGGTGTGAGGGGCTCCTGCTGAAATGAACTTGGTGGGGTGGCCATCACAATGTTGTTCTGTCCAGGCAGAAGACTCTTTTGCAATCTTTGCAGACCACTGACTGGAGATGTTCGTCTGTAAACACATTTTAAAAGGTTAATTTAGCAATGAAAAAAAAAATACTAAAAAAAAAAATTACAGAAAAGAAAAAAAAATGATTCAGATGCATTAATTCAAAGCTATGCAAAGTATATCCATAAAGAATATTTATTTATTAATATAACCAAATGTGGCACAGTTATTAAAGATAAACCAGAATTTTATTTTACTAGACAATAAATTAAGAATTAAACAACTTGCAGAATTACTGTAAGGCTTTCTTCACATGTCAGACAATGTTTGTATCAGATTATGATGCGCTTGAAATAAAAACTAATTTAAAGAACGAGAGAAAATTACAAGGATGCTGATCAATCGCAAAGTAAATAAAAGCAATAGACATTTACTACACTATTATACAATTACAACATATATAAAGAACTAGATCAGTGCGCTAGCTAAATCAGTGCAATTATTAATTTTATTCCTTGAATCATGAACATTGTTTTGCTGTTTCTGTGGTAAAAAAAAAAAAAGAAAAAGCGTGAAATGCTTTTAATACTATGTAATACTTTTAAAATATATTTTTTAAATATATTATATTACTGTAATACTATAAAACAACACAGCGGAATTTACAGAGAGTTTAGGCAGATTTCCCCGTAGAATGTTCTGACGGCCTCAACGTTCTATTCCGACTTTTCCATGCAGAATATAGAACGTCGCTATTTTATGTTTCGGTAATGTAGCCTATCATATAATAGCCCAGTATTATAGCCTAATAATAATAATAATAACAACAATTTGCCATAAAAAAAAAAAAATAAACAGTGGGCAACAAAATGTCTCCACACGTTTGTGTGCCTCTTTTCACGCCGAGAACAAAAGTCACTTCTAGTCAGAAATGCCTAAATATAAACAAAAACAGATCATTTTCAGACGGACTCGGAGACGAAGAAAAGTTTGTATTTTTCTTACCTCCGCGCGCAGTCGGAGATGTCCAAACGCTACAGAATATAAATCATCTCGAAGCCTATTCCACACACGAAATTAGAAATTCGTTTTCGGAAATGCAAACGGTCAACGAGAGCGCGAACTTTATAAAAACAAGCACGATAAACGCGCAATATCACAACAGGCTCCTTTATCGTGTCCAGTAACAGTAGTGCAAGAGCGAATAAGCGCGCGCCTCACACACCGGCTCTTATTGCCGGAGTTGGATGTGAGTGATTGGCGTGGCTCTGCCCCTCTGAAGAGCCAATGACGTTTCACTAACTGCCACTCAAACACACTAAAGAGAAGCTCAGACAGGAGCCGCAGGGGCCCCGGGTGATGCGCGCGCGCGTGTCTACTTCAAACCGGAATTAGTGGGGGGAAAAAACACCCGTGAACCACCCATGTGTAGGCTAATCGGTATAATCGCATGGACAACACCAGAAACTGTTTCATAAATATATTGTGTTACACGCCTAAAATTTAGCCTAACCAAAATAGTTTTAGTACATTTAAATAGGACAATTATAAATGAATCGCATGCATTTTCCATAGCGTTTAAAGATAACGAATAATTGTAGGTCTAAGTTAATATACTGATAGGATGATGCCAATAAATAAATAAAAAATACAATTTTGTCGGCTTTAATTAATTTGACGGTCGGTTTTTCGAATATGATTATTATATGATTTTTCAGCATCCACATTGCTTTTGTATAAACTGTATAAAGTGGCCCAGTTTTGTGATCATTCATGTTTAAGAGTGGTCAGTATAGCTTTTGTTAATGTTTTATTATTTCGCTATCAACATCTGCATTGTCACACACTTAAACTGTCCAAACTGTCATGCTATATCGAGGCAATTTCCGCGCATTCATAAATCAAGCGAAAGGCGATAAATGTCGGCATGTCATTTTTTCATCATTATGAGGTAATACATGGGCTGTGCGTACTGAATCGACCACAGCTGAGAATAAAACTAATCGCTTGATGCCAATGACATGTTGTCCGACAAACTGTCTCATCAATAACATTTATATAATAGCCAGGTGCACTATTGATCCAAATATGAAAAATTAGGCTATATCATGTAAAAAAAAAAAAAAAAAAAAAAATGCCGTCATATTTTTTAATATATGAAAAATGCCCTTTTCCTCAAATTTCTCCGCTTCAAAGCCTCAGATCTGTAGGGTTTTTATTTTAAATGTCGGCATTAAATATATAATTTCAGGATGTTGATAACATAGCGCGCAATTTTGATAAGAATAGTTGGCTTAATTGTGACGTTTTCATTTTGCCACGATAATAGAATTAGTACAAAAGGTCAAGTGTTCTGAAAAGCCAGTCAAATTGACAGGAAAGAGAGGGTCCCATCTGTAGCCCCCTAAACCTCATTTAGAGCCCATCCCGCTGGCTTTTGTCTCCCAATAGCCAAAGAGCAACCTCATACGACCTCTCATCCCATTACAGGAATATGAAAACATAGATATACTTCAAAATAAAAGGTGGAATAAATGTAACTCTTGTTAAGCTTTTAACACTAACTCATATAATGTTTCAATTTATACTTGTGAAAATGTGGTTGGTATTTTGCACTGTAAAAAAAATATATATTTTCATGATTTGTTATCAAAACAATTGTTTTCTTTTGTCAAATCAACTTAGATAATTTATGTGGTTCAGATAACATCATATTTTGAGTTTCTGTTGATTAAACCAATTTCCTTCATTGTATTAACTCAAATTTTTAAGTTTCAACGAACTTAAAATTTTAAGGCAACCAGGTAAATTACCCTTTTTTTAAGTTAAACCAACAAATTAATGTATATATGAATTTATATCAGCTACTGATCAGTGTGTTGCATGTTTGTCTGTTATGTGTCCATAAGTGGAAAAAAGGCTGCTCTATAATTAAAACACAGAAGAGTTGAAAACTGCAAAGGTTTATATTAGACCGCAGCTGATGATAATCATTACAACTAACATGCTGAACAGTTAAACATGCCGGCCTTGGTAAATCATATGTCTGCTTGATGCATTGAACTTCATCTATATGTATGTTAACCCTACTGTGAAATTAATCATGCGTTTAAAAAATTACTTATGTGACCTGTGGGGGTCAATACAGAAGAAAAAAAAGAGGGAACCTAATAGCTACATGAACAGGACATTACACACCAAATCCATCATCCAATCCAAATATACCTCAGGCAAACGGTTGTATTTTTTAAACAAATGAAATGTCTTGACTTTCTCTTTTAATGGCTGCAATGCAACTCGCTGACCTATAATTGTCATGAACAGAAAATCCCACAGTAAAAATAGGCCTGCGTATATACACCGCCCTACATTATAATCCTTATTTAACACTGGAGGTCTATCAGACGATTGCAAGACTGTGGAGACTTATCAAGCAATTTCATTTAAATACAATCTCATCATTGAAAGCATTCATATAATGTTGATTATCTGGTCTTGATTGCAGACAAGGAAATGCATGAAATTACTTGGATATAGTTCAATATTGCTGACTTCCAGTAGCCTATAATGGACGCATATATATGATTACTGTAAGGTAATCAGACTCCATGCAGGTAAATAGGGTCGATACAGTGTGGTGCCACACAAGAATCTTTACGTAAGTTATGAAATAATGAATTGCTTATCAAATATACATTTTAATGTTATAAGCATCATGAAGCAATGATTTTTTTTTTTTTTGCTGAATGATGTCAGCCAATTGATGGAGATGTGTGAGATATGCATGTGTGTTTTGATTCATTTAAGCATTACTCAATGTAAACTTTAAAATGAAATGAATATTTTGTGAGAGATGATTTTGTGCAGTGTATGTTGGTGCACATTTACCTTATGCAACGCTCAAGGGAATGTGGTGTTTTCTAGCAGCTTTCAGCCTCTTCAGCATCAGTCAATCCCTGAAACGGTCAGAAACATATTTGAGCGTTGAACAGTCATAAATTGCAGCGTTTTTAGTGTCCTTCATGCCTCACGAGAGCTTGATTGATAGTTTCATTCCTGCTCGTGAAATTATAACAATCATTTGTAACACTTCTGACCTTCTTTAGGAAAAGAAAAAAAAAATATTACGAAATATTTCTGTTTGAAATCCGCGACACGTGAAGTAAAAATGAACCACTTTATAAAAGTCTTAAGCTCCTCCCATTCATTGAATACGAGAGGATGTAGGTAAAAAATATATGGGCCTAATTAGATAATAACGATTATATTATGTCATCACAGTCTTTTCGACAACAAAAATGAAGTTTTGTTTTAAAAATACATTTTTCGTTAAAAAAAACCCGACAAATATACGCACGATATGATTGTAGTAGCATAATAGTAGATAGATAATTACATGTTGTAATAGATAGTTGTCTACTACTAGTAAAATAAAAATGTAAAATCAATTGCCGCCTTAAATATTTAAGTAAAATCAAAGTGATTCGGAAGTTTTAACCTGCAGATTTGGTTACTTTTTTTTTTTCTGCCACTTTATATTGAATTACTATGACGGATATTTATCTAAAACACTGACTACGAGCAGAAATTGCAAAAATTAGGACGGAAATAAAAATGTCGAAATAGGCTATATCAATGAAAACATTTTACAGTGTAATTACAAAACGATAGGCTTCACATCCTTGAACTTTCAGGCAAACATGTTGGTTGGACAAAAAGTTCGACAAACCTGCCTGTGTTTTTAATGCATTTTTAATTATTATAGAGATGAATTTATCATAATTGACAGATATTTAATAAATGTCCAGACGGGATAATATAGCCTACACATAAAATAATATCAGCTTATCATATAGGCCTTATCCAGAACTGAAATCCACGAATTACGTTTTATATAACAAAGGAATAAGAAATGAAAGGTAAACGCGACATTATTTTACATTTTGCAAACTTCCCACAGCTGACGCTTACCTCGATAGCGACGTGTCTCGCGCTCTCTCTTGCTGACAGCGCGCGCGGCTGCTCATCGAGGTGACGCGTCGCGCGCTTCCTGCGTTTTTGTAAGATATTCCAAGTAAAACCTTTGTAAATGCAGGTCTATGGCTGACAGTGAACTGACGCTGTTGTGCTCATGTGGACTGTTGAATCACTCTGAGTCAAATATACAGGCGTCATCTGCTGTGCATTGCGCTCGTGCAGCTCTGGAGACGAGCGCGAGAAATGCGCTCACTGAACTTCCCATCCCAAAGAATCTCGAAGAGGTGGGGCTCTTCCCGGGATCAGACCGTGGATAATGCCATATCATGTCTGAAAGTTTTGCAAGGAAAGCGTGTCGACTGAATCTTGTTGATATGGATAATCTGAAATTGCATGCCATTCCACATTGACAATGAGATCATTGAGAAAGCTTTTCTTAAAAAAACAAAACATATTTTACCATGAAGAATATTTTATAGAAAATAGAAAACAAAGACGTTAATAATGTGTGCACACTCTCAGGAATTATGGAATTTGAAAGTGTGTTTAGTATCATACAGTATATATAGAGAGTATGATATATGATATATTTCTGAGACAACAGTATATGACAAATCAAAGCCTTAACAGATATTGATGATAATGAGAGTTGTTGAAAGTAACAGGTCAGCTGCCAGTCAACTTCCTTTACTGGGTTATTAATTAGTGTCAGATTAGAGTAAAATAATCCAGTGACTGTAATTTACACTGTCTGGTGACTCTGATCTCCTGTATCCCAAAACTTCAATTCAACACAATTCTTCAGGACACCCACAGTGAAATGTGGTAACATATACCTTATTTTAACAAGTAATCACACTGTAAAAGTTAGACTGTGTACTGTATACGTTTATAGATTTCTTCCTAATATGACCCTTAAAATTGACTTTTGTTGGTGCAGTCAGAATCATTCATGTTAAATATTCATGTTAAATATTTTTATTGTATATTTTTTATTGTAATATTTTTGACTGGAATAAAATCTGTCCATTTAGATGCTAGCTATACTACCACGTCAAATATGTGTTTTGTTTAAAAAACAAAACATTGATTGGTAACACTTTATTTTACAGTGTCATTATTACACGTTACATGTAGTAATAACTATAAATTATGCACAATTACATGCAATTAACACTAAACAAAACCCTCATCCTACCCTATAAAAAAAATTTTTTGGTTTAACTTAAATTTTAAAAAAAGTAACCTGGTTGCCTTAAAATTTTAAGTTCATTGAAATGAGGAGATTGGTTTAATCATCAGAAACTCAAATTATTATGTTAACTGAACCACATTAATTATCTAAGTTGATTTGACAAAAAATATTGTGATAACAAATCATGAAAGTTTTTACATGAGTCATTACTCAGTACTTAAATGTATAATTACACTGTAATACTGACAATAAAGTGCAACACATTTATGTAGTGTATGCCTGAAATCAACAACATAAGTGGAATTACATTACAGACATTCAATGTTAATGCTATAGATCAGCTATAATGACTCTATAGCTTTAAACTATCTATAACATTATATGGTTTAAAGCTGTATTCTTTTAAATGTGACACATTTTCACCATTTCTGAGCCATGCAAATAGTTAAAAGTACAAAAAAAGTCACTAAACTTAAAAATATTCTTAATGTGGCAACACAGAATCAACTAATTTTTATTTAAGTAAAAAAAAAAAAACATGTGTATACATATTAGAGATCCTTCTTCTACAACTTCAATTGTAATTTCTAATTGGTTAACTGGCAGTGGTACAACAGGCCTCTGTCTTTTTATGTTATTTCCCCATATACTTACGTTATGGAATTCCAACACTAGCATGATATATTTTAACTTAGAGCAACTAAAGAATGTCAACTATGGTCATTACCATAATACGTCCCGAACGCCGTCCTGGCAGCGAGAGACGTTGCAAAGGTCATAAAGATGGCATGGGTGGATCAGTTAAGCAAAACCCTCTAACCTCCACTTCCTTAATTAGGATGTCGGTTGAGAGCCAGTGCTTTTATTGCCTTCATCATTAGCTCTTTACATCAGTGCAGGACAGGCTTCCTTAGGACCTCATTTACTCATTGATCAACTGGCATCACTCTCTCTCTCTCTCTCTCTCTCTCTCTCTCTCTCTCTGTCCAACTCGTTAAGTGCTCGTTTTTCTCTTCCTCTCACCACTGACTTGTAAAGAGCTTTTAATGTGGCTATTAGAGGAAGTGAACAGGAAGCGTGTTGAAAACGCAGCTCTTCATTATTTATGAGGAGGTTTAATCTGTTGCTTAATCACCATTGTTTGGCGTTAGTTGAGCAATCTGAGCAAACGTGAGGCTGACGGATGGCATGTCCAACAATTGGTTGGTCCTTTCAGCAATTAGGATATTGACATAGTAAATAGTTTCTCTGGATGTCAGTTTTGATGGTTTCAGGGTTACTATATTTTCGCAATTAACACAAGTGAGTCTTAACTGTTCTCAACAATGACAATAAATGTTTCTTGAGTCTCAAGTCATCATATTAGAATGATTTCTGAAGGATCATGTGACACTGAAGACTGGAGATCACAGGAATATATTACATTTTACCAGTTATTTTAAATTGTAATAAAATTCCACAATACTGCTGTTTTTGCTCTATTTTTGATCAAATCAATGCAGTCTTGGTGAGCAGAAGAGAATTACACTTTAAAAATATAACAAAATCGTACTGACACCAAACATTTCAACGGTAGTGTTTGCACTGAAATTGTTCTGTGATGTTATTTGTAAAAAAATGGCTTGCGTCAGAATGCCTTTGCTGTCTCGGGTCGTATTAATTGTATAATCCCCTAATCTGGTTATAATCCAGGGAAACATATAGTGGGAAATATGGGACCACACAGATTAGATTGTTTACAGCTCATTGTTAGAATAACAAATCAAATCGTGTGAAGAGGGAAAACAGGTTATTTTCCACAACAGGGATATGCTGAAACTGCCCCTCTCACTGCTTCCACACACTTTATTAGGGATGTCATTGACTGATAACACTGGGGAAGTAAGAAAGATAAAGATAAAAACATTCACAATCATGTTAATGCTTTTAACCAATTGTTTTGATACAAGCAGTAATACTGACCTACATAATAAAGGATGGATGGATGGATGGATGGATGGATGGATGGATGGATGATGGATGGATGGATGACAGACAGACAGACAGACAGATGATGGATGGATGGATGGATGGATGACAGACAGACAGACTGACAGATGATGGATGGATGGATGGATGGATAGATAGATAGATGATGGATGGATGACAGACAGACAGACAGATGATGGATGGATGGATGGATGGATAGATAGATAGATGATGGATGGATGTATGGATGGATGGATGGATGGATAGATGACAGACAGACAGATGATGGATGGATGGATGGATGGATGGATGGATGATGGATGGATGACAGACAGACAGACAGATGATGATGGATGGATGGATAGATGGATGGATGACAGACAGACAGACAGATGATGGATGGATGGATGGATGGATAGATAGATGATGGATGGATGACAGACAGACAGATGATGGACAGATGATGGATGGATGGATGGATGGATGGATGGATCGATAGATGACAGACAGACAGATGATGGATGGATGGATGGATGGATTGATAGATGATGGATGGATGACAGACAAACAGATGATGGACAGATGATGGATGGATGGATGGATGGATGGATGGATGGATGGTTGGATAGATGACAGACAGACAGATAATGGATGGATGGATGGATGGATGGATGGATGGATGGATGGATGGATGGATGGATGGATGACAGACAGATGATGGATGGATGGATGGATGGTTGGATAGATGACAGACAGATGATGGATGGATGGATGACAGACAAACAGATGATGGACAGATGATGGATGGATGGATGGATGGATGACAGACAGATGATGGATGGATGGATGGATGGATGGTTGGATAGATGACAGACAGACAGATAATGGATGGATGGATGGATGGATGGATGGATGGATGGATGGATGGATGGATGACAGACAGATGATGGATGGATGGATGGATGGTTGGATAGATGACAGACAGACAGATGATGGATGGATGACAGACAAACAGATGATGGATGGATGGACAGATGATGGATGGATGACAGACAGACAGATGATGGATGGATGTATGGATGGATGTATGGATGGATGTATGGATGGATGGATGGATGGATGGATGGATGGTTGGATAGATGACAGACAGACAGATAATGGATGGATGGATGAATGGATAGATGATGGATGGATGGATGACAGACAGATGATGGATGGATAGATGATGGATGGATGGATGGATGGATGACAGACATCATTACTCCAGTCTTCAGTGTCAGATGATCCTTCAGTCATTCTAATAATGATTTGTTGCTCAAGTAACATTTATGATTATTATCATTAATTATCATTATTGTGCTGCGTAATATTTTTGTGAAAACCATGAGACAGTTTGTTTTTCTATTCTAGATTTTTTGATGAATAGAAGGTTGAAAATCTATTGTAACATTATAATTGTCTGTACTGTCACTTCTGATCAATTTAACGCGTCCTTCAAAATATTAATGTCTTCCAAAAGAAATCTTACTGACATTAAAACAGTAGTGTATATATATATATATATTTACAGTATATTCCATGTGCTTAAACACTGTTCAATTCTGTTTTGACATTTGCTGTGCCAAACTGTGATATCATTCATATTTGGTAGTGAGTCTATGAAAGATGAAATAACAGGCAGGTTATGTGCGATGTGCAGATGTAAACACAGTTTTGACATCATCATTAAACACAGATTTAGATTTAGGTGTGTTATTTAGAGATATATTTCTGATACACATGTAATCTCCTTAATGACAAGAAAATGTGAAAAACAATTCATCTCCTTACATGACAGCAACTTGTTTGTGTGAATATCAAAAACAACAGACAATGTCTTAATGAGCGTGGCTTTAATCCTCTGGATCACAGCCGATGTCTCCTGATGACAGCAGTGGATGAAGCATCATGGGAATTAATGAGTGATATTTTCATATGCTTCTGCTAGCCAGAGCATGTTTTCCATGTAGTGAGCAGCAGTTCAGGAGTCTGAATCAAATCACATTAAGGGCAGATTAATTTAATGTGTTTGTTATTGTCGCTGTTTACAGCTAATGACAACGGTTATTTAAAAAGCAGAGAGATGATTTGATGTTTGCTTTGTTGAAATAATTAGGTGTGCTAATGGTTGTTTGTGTGTGATTATCAAATAATGCACTGTTTTATTGAAAACCTGTATATGATACTTCTATAGTACAGTTATATCTATCTATCTATCTATCTATCTATCTATCTATCTATCTATCTATCTATCTATCTATCTATCTATCTATCTATCTATCTATCTATCTATCTATCTATCTATCTACACTGTTAGACCTTACCAGGTTTTTTTTTTACAGTAAAATGCTGGCAACACTGTTCTCATATATATATAGAACAATATACTGTTAATTGTACAGTTCTTTACTGTAATCTACAGTATGTTACTGTAAAAATGCACTAAATTAAAACTCGAGTTTACTAATTTCACTTGGAGAAACACAGAGCTACACTGTCTTGTAGAAACACAGAGATATCAAAAATCTGCATATGTCTCTCATCAATGGTGGCAATAATTAATTTTTATGTATTTATTCATGCAGCAGTGCATGCTGGGGGGTTTATGCTATCCTGGAACCCAGGATGCATTGCGACATGAAACTTTTTATTGTCACCATTGTTGAGATTCATGTGCTGATTGTTGATGTTTGTGTGTGTCTGAGTCAAGCAATGTTTTAAAGCACTATATTATTTCAATATTCTTCAGAATAACTGATTACAGAAACATAGCTGGATTTCATGTTGTAGATTAACAGACATATGATAAATATGAAATACCAATAAATCCGAAGCTTATACACTGGTTAAGATCAGATGATGTCCAGGATGATTATGTAATCATCACAACAGTCATAAACACCTGGTCATCTTCCTCTTGACTTTTTCTTGCCATAACAAATGTGTTTTATAAACTCACAGTTAAAGCAGTCAGAGAAAAACTGATATTATAAAGTCAAGGGTCAAGAGCCCAACTAAAGCAAACACTGATCTCCATCATGGTGATAATAACTTTATTATTTTCAATAAAACATCAACAACTAAATATCTGTTAATTCTCAACAATAACTTTTGTACGGAAGAAATAATGGTAAACTGGTTTGTAACCTGTTTTCACACTCAGTGTGGCTGGAAGTCAGTTGTAGTTCTTTTTTCTGTTCTTGTTTCTCTGTCCTTCAGTGATTCTGCTTATCAGGTGTTCATCAGTTTCTCAATTCACTCACTTCTTTTCATTCACTCTGTCAAGTGGACTATATTAGTGAACTAATGTAGGGAATAGTGAATGAGGGCATACTGTAGGGTGTGATTGGGAAAACAGCCTCTGAATGTCGATTTTGAGCGCTGTTAATTTACAGTATATTCCTGTAGGCTATTTTTGTTTTCTACGGTAAATTACTGTTTTAATGGAAAATGGTATGATATTGTCAGAATTTGGGCTTTTTTTACAGCAAGGGTTAACAGGGTTGATAGATCTATCTATCTATCTATCTATCTATCTATCTATCTATCTATCTATCTATCTATCTATCTATCTATCTATCTATCTATCTATCTATCTATCTATCTATCTATCATCATCTGTCTGTCATCTATCTATCTATCTATCTATCTATCTATCTATCTATCTATCTATCTATCTATCTATCTATCTATCTATCTATCATCATCTGTCTGTCATCTATCTATCTATCTATCTATCTATCTATCTATCTATCTATCTATCTATCTATCTATCTATCTATCTATCTATCTATCTATCTATCTATCTATCTATCTATCTATCTATCTATCATCATCTGTCTGTCATCTATCTATCTATCTATCTATCTATCTATCTATCTATCTATCTATCTATCTATCTATCTATCTATCTATCTATCTATCTATCTATCTATCATCATCTGTCTGTCATATATCTATCTATATATCTATCTATCTATTTCTCTCTCTCTCTCTCTCTCTCTCTCTCTCTCTCTCTCTCTCTCTCTCTCTCTCTCTCTCTCTCTCTCTCTCTCTCTCTCTCTCTCTCTCTCTCTCTCTCTATATATATATATATATATATATATATATATATATATATATATATATATATATCTGGACCAAAGGAAAAGTCAACAACAAATATCCAGTAACTGAAATGTTGGCTGGTTTGGATATGCTTAATATTGCTCACTACATATATTTTCATACTTCTATTTATGTTATTTGATAGTTTCGACTTATTCTAAAATGTTGATAATATTCATATAGAATATGTAGATGTGTCCAAACTTTTGAATGGTAGTATATGAAAATAAAATCTTGTTAATTTCCATTATAGTGAAGTAAACTTAGTACATTTAGCCAACATATGGGTTGAAGAAGTCGTGTTTGCCTCTCTGTAAATATGTTGTTGTTTTTGTCCATCTCAAAGAACATGTTTTTGCCATGCACACTGCATGAGGAACTGCTAAATTGACAGCTGCTTTACTTTTTTAAGTGCTTCTGGGCATTTTAATGTCATCACTAGTACTTTTGTTAGCGGCTGACCCCAGTGATTTATCCATACGGATTACTGAACTCCTGCTAAAGAGTGTAAAAGCTCAGTTTATCATTCTTAAGTGAAAGTGTGTTGGAGAAAGGGGAAAAAAAACATGTTTACATGAAAAACATATGCGGCACATTAGTGGCCCTCCAGATGTTGCCGTGGTAATCTAGTGTCATGCGCTCTGATTGGTCAGAAAGTTGTAATCATGAAGATTTTTCCATAAACTGTTAATAAAAATGCTTTCACTCTGATAGGGAATGACAGGGGTCAGACTTCTTAAATAGGTTAAAGCGCTTTGGTTTTCAGCGCGACAATCTGTCTTAACATTCAGCAGAATTACTTTTAAATGCACAGTTTAAAAGTTCTGAGGTAAATACGTTTTCCACTTATGAGTGTCCTTGTGGGTCTTTACAGGACAGTGATAATTCGCATCAACTCAACACTGACTGGATACGGTAATGCTTCTCTAAATGCTTAAAGAAACTGATTTTCGTTTTAATAGAGTTATAGCTTTTCTCTGGCTTTGTGATAAAGGTTTCTGAGGGTTTGGATGAGTTCAGCACCAAGGACAGCGGCCATCCGGTCAAGTCTGAGTCATATCAGAAACAAACCGCACTGTACAGACTGTATTTAAAACACTGTGAAGATTACAGAACTACACAGCGATCTGGGGCTTCTCAATCGGGCTCCGTCTGAGCCGTCTATGACATAAGAGCTGTAAAATGGATCCCAATAGAGAATTCAACACATTAGACATCGGTTACAGCGTGTCCTTGATCAATAGAGCCACCGCGGTGGTTGTTAGAGTGACTGACATGATTAGAAGACCAACCCTTTTAGTGTCAGCGTTTCTGTCCATCTGTTGAGCAGATACAGTGATGCATGCGATAAAATAAAATAAATACAATAATTCAGCATCGTGGCACAATCTAAAATTATTCATGAAATAAAGGGTGGACACATATTGCTGATCTTATTATGATTTATCAGTATAACATTTTTTGTAAAAAGTAAAAAAAAAAAAAAAAAAAAAACATTTCTTAGCATTTAGCTGATATGAACAAGTTTTTTTTTGTTTTCATTTTATTTTCTGGTCCCTTTAACACATTCTGTTGACTATAAGTTGCATATATTGCACCTACATGTCGACTAACTCTCATTAGAGTATTAGTAGACTGGTAGGGTTAGGGTTAGTAGAATAAGTTGACTTGTAGTTTCAAAGTTACTTATTGTCAGTATAATGAGGAGCATTCCAATAAAGAGTAAGCAGATATTAAGCAGACAGTCTACTAATACTCTAATGAGAGTTAGTCGACATGTAATTGCAAAGTTACTTAACAGAACGTTCAAAAGGGACCATCAAAATAAAGTGTTACCTGTTTTATTTGTGATTTAGAAATGTATAATCTGCGGCCAGTTGCATAAACACAGCCATTTAAGACTGTGTATTAACTAGTCTGCCAACTAGCAGTCTTACTTTTCATTCTCAAATCTATTTTTATGCAACCGGCTTAACGCTATGACCAGTCTTAAAGAGAACAAATCATCATGTTTAATTTTACATAGGCCTAAAATATCCCACCCAGTTTCAAAACTAAACCTACCCTGAGAAATACTCACACTTTTCAGAAACACGTGTGACAACAAGCCCCGGTCTGAAGCAGCGAGAGTGTTTCAGGATCAGGACGAGGCATGGAGAAGAGATAGTTTCGATCTCTCTCATCTTTTCCCAATTTCATTCTCTCTTTGGCTCTTGTTATTGGGCCTGATTTGTCAGGGCCCCCGGTGAGAGAGCGCTATCACCGTACGCTTTTCTTTTGGCATTGTTAAAACTAAATGAAACAAGGTAATTAGCTTGTTACAATTAAAGTGACTCGACTGGATAAATTGTAATCACCCGAAATGAAGTTAGGCTTCCCTGCAGGATCAGCCAGCCAGCTGAGCAGCCTCATTTGCATAATTAAAATATACAAATGATAATGGATTTTGTACTCAATATCCAGCGGCTGTAAATCCACAGAAATATGAATATTACAATAACAACGCAGCTGCCTTGAGGTAAACGCGGGATGATGTTCCCAACGTTTGCTGCTTCCCCTCCTGCGCTCATCCGTCGGGCCGCGAGATGAGTCTGGATATGTGAGCGCAGGTACCAATTGAAAAGCCGTGTGATAAAATAGATGAAAAACATTCAAAAGTGATATTAGTTAATAATGCCTGTGGTGGAACCACGGGGTGGAGAAAGAGAGAGATACGTGGACCAATTACATTTGCAAATTGTGGGCGGCGGGTCCTGGTGGCGTGGCTCTACCTCGGGGGAAGCCTTTCGCCTGATTACACGAAATTGGGATTGAATTAAACATCTAAAAGGGTTGTCCTAAAACAAATCCGAATGAAATTAGGCCTGCTCTTTTTCCGCTGCGAGCGCGAGGAAGCTGGCACACGGAGAACGAGAGAGAACGAGAGAAATGTTCTCAATTAGGAGAGGGACAATGTCACGAAATTAGGCCTTAGAGGTTTTCCTCTCCACTTTGCATTTGTCATTAAAGTGAGCGACACTGGGCTCCAAACAGCTGGGCTCCTGTCCACTGCTGGCTGGCTTGATCTCTCGCTCTCTCTCTCTCTGTACGTGTCTTACCGTGGATTGGACGGTGTCCTGATGGAATGTGTAGGAATGCCAGGTGAAACAGAGGGGTTGCATCTGCAGGCCACACAGTTATAATGACAACTTTTATTCATTTTAAGAGATCGAGTTTGTTCATCTTTAAATACTTTAACATTAAAATTAATAAATAAATGTTTTAAATTCGGCATGAAACTGAGGTTGTGAAGTTCTGAGTTGCGAAACTGTGACGTATATCAGTGTGAAACGGCATTGGAACAAGAACAAATGTAGGGCGGGGCTTGATTTAGTCCGTGGGGAATTGATTGGATGGTTGTGGTTTGCTATTGGTGGATCTCATGTGATTGACAGGTTATTGTCCCGCCCTCACGCCGTCAAACACTTCATCAGAGAAGAGGAGAGATGCTGCAAGAGGAAGGGGAAGTTATTTTTATTAAAGATTATAAAAAAAATAATCATGTGCACAGATAAAAAAAATTATAATAAATACTGTAATATTTCAAAAAATAAAAAAAGAATTGACCATTTTGATTTCATGGAGACTTTAAAGCTTAAATTAAAAAATAGTTAAAAAAAATCAGTAAACGGTTTTAGAATGACTTAAATTGTCTTTTTATAATGCTTTGTCTTTTGAGGAAAATGTCAAATTTAATATTTTGTCATGTCATATATATATATACAGTACCAGTCAAAAGTTTGGAAACACTACTATTTTTAATGCTTTTGCAAGAAGTCTCTTATGCTCATCTAGCCTGCAGTTAAAAAAAAAAAAAAAACTGTAATATTATGAAATATTATTACAATTTAAAATAATGGTTCTCTTTTTTAATATACTTTAAAATGTAATTTATTTTTGTGATGCAAAGCTGAATTTTCATCAGCAAGTACTCCAGTCTTTGGTGTCTTATGATCCTTCAGAAATCATTCTAATATGATAATTTGATACTCAGTTATTATCAATGATGGAAACAGTTGTGCTGTTTAATATATTTTTTTGGAATACTTTTTTCAGGATTCATTGATGAGTAAAACGTTAACAGCATTTATTCATAAAAACAGCATTTATTCAAAATAAAAACATTTCTAACAATATAAATCGTTACCATCACCTTTTATCAATTTAACGCATCCTTGTTGAATTAAAGTACTAATTTCTTTTAAAAAAAATAGTTATTGTTCCCAAACTTTTGAACGGTAGTGTATATTGTTACAAAAGATTTCTATTCTAAATAAATACAGTTCTTTTTAACTTTTTATTCATCAAATAATCCTGAAAAAAGTATCTCAGGTTATAAAAAAATATTAAGCAGCACAACTGTTTCCAACATTGATCATAAATCAGCATATTAGAATGATTTCTGAAGGATCATAAGACACCAAAGACTGGAGTACTTGCTGAGGAAAATTCAGCTTTGCATCACAAAAATAAATTACATTTTAAAGTATATTAAAAAAGAGAACCATTTTTCATATTTTAAATTGTAATAATATTTCATAATATTACTGTTTTTTTGTGTTTTTTTTTGTGTTTAACTGCAGGCTTGATGAGCATAAGAGACTTCTTTCAAAAGCATTAAAAATAGTAGTGTTTCCAAACTTTTGACTGGTACTGTATATACATGCATTGATATTGATATTTGAAACTGTATTTTCACAATTATAAATGATATATACATATAAATAAAAGCTTTAGAATACATTACTCTTTTTTTTTTAATTGCTAAGCTTATGTGTTTTCATTTAAGGTCTTTGTGTACCTAAATAAATTATTAATTAAATAAATTCAGTTGATTAAATTGCATTGATATAGTCGGATATTTTCTTTCAGCTGTCTTCTTAAACTCTCATGGCATCAGCTGTTTCTTGCCTTGTAAATGTTTAAATTCATGATATTTTTCATAAAAATGAAATCTGTGCAGATTCACCTGAAGCTCTTCACTGTAAAAAAAAACCAAAAAAAAAAAAACCTATATGATCAATAAAATATGACAACATTTGTTTTTACATTGCTTTGACTCATCAAAATAAGTTAAGCAATTTTCAACTTTTTAAATAAGTTATACAAGATTCAACTCATTTGAAGTCAGTTTAAAGTAATTTATGTTGAAATGACTTAGACATCCAAGTTGATTGTACTTAAAAAAATGTAAGGCTGCAACTTTTTTTTATTACAGTGTTCATGTTTCTTGTGATTGGCTGTTCGCTGTAATCAAAAACTCTGGATCAAACTTAAGTTGAAAGACGACGTTCATAGCAAGCGTTGTGAACCTGCTGACAGAGCTGAATTTGCTTGGTTTTGTCAACTCTAAACCTGAAACTCACAGTTTGTTATAGCTTTGTGTAACAGGCCACTGAATAATAACACATCTGGCTTAATGACATTTGAAGGAAACTTCATAAGGACTGTGGTTTGAGGTTAAATACATTGGGACTGCAAACGTTCTGCTTTGGCCAATCATTCACATCTACATACGTACTAGCACAGAGTATATGGCATTTTTCTCAAACATATGTAACTTATAACCATATGTATTTTGGTACGACCTGTCCATAATACATGTGTATACACAGTTACACAGTATTTTTAATCTTTCAGAATACTCAATCAACCCCTCCCGTTGTAAATGATGTGTGTGCGTGTCCACTAACTTACTTTATTGTGAAACAGCATCACTGTATAGTGTGTGTATATGAAGTACTAAATGAGTTTTCTATGGCACATCAGCGCAATATGGACCAGAGCTGTAAGTAAATAATTTGCAGTAATCAAAGTTAATGGAACCCAATGGGAGAGACTTATGCTACTGCAATAATCTCATTTAGCAGACAGCAGATTCAGTGGATAATTGGGCATAAGTAAAATTAAATTCCCCTGCTCAATTACAGAACTATTACGCTTCAAATCAGCAAACACAGGTCAGATGTATCTCTGGCACCGTGAAAACACTAATGGCGAGCGATTCAACATCTAGTGTTGAAATGTCAAATACAACAAAGTCTACACAATCACCTCTTTACTGGAACAGTGCTATATGAACAAAAATATATCAGTAAATTAGCAGTGTAAACCAAATGGAACAAAGCAATCACATCCCAAAAATCATTTGGGTAAACTGCATGATTATATTTTGATGTGTTTTCCTCTAATCACAATAGATTTAGCACAAAACAATTACAAAAGGTGAAAAAATGTGAAAACAGAAGAAAATGTGGAACCTCAGGAGTGCAGCGGCTAAGGTTAAGATATTCGCGTAATAATAAATTACATGTTTCTGGCTAAATATAAGTAAATTTAAGACTTTTTAAGACCAAGTAAAGAAAGTTTAGGGAATAAATTGAAAGGAACACAGTACGTCAATAACGCTCTCTAAACGTAAATGTCTAGAGGGAAACAGAGTTGTTTCAGCAACACTTCAGAGTTTGAAATACATCTTCCAACAAATATCCATTACTTTTTAATTAATTTTTATAAAAAAAAGTAGCTTGCATCGCTCTGCTTCCCAACCACTACCAGTGTTGAGAGTAACGCATTACAAGTAACGTGAGTTACATAATCAGATTACTTTTCCAAGTAACTAGTAAATTTACAAGTTACTTTTTCAAATAACTAACGCAAGTTACTTTGTTTTCCCATTTATTGATTAACAGCTCTCCTGTCCACATGTTGAGAGAAACAAACAATGAAATACTGAAAACAGAAAAGTTTTTAAACACTGTATTATTCATGCCAGGCCAGGAGTTGGTGATGTCACTTTGTTAAGAGACACTATAGACTGAACATGTTTTCAAAAGCTTTCATTTTCAAGCCCCCAAAACGCCATTGTCGTGTAAATGAACAGCCAAAACGTATGCAAAGTTTTCTGTGTTGAGTGTGAACGGCTAAATGTGAGTATTTACTCATATCTCACTTGCACAAAAACATATTCCATGTTCCTCAAAATGAATAAAATATTACACAAACCTGCAATCATTTTATGTTAAATCCCAACACAAATATACTTTATGTTTTTAATCTCACTATATTAATGTGTCTTTGCTGTTGACCTTTGACGATTCAATTCAACCATACAAATAAGCAAAAATGACTTTAGTTAAACATCACATTTGTGTTCCATTTGGTTTTATTGCTGATGTAAGAGTGTTGGTTCAACTTTATGATGTTTTATTAACAAAGTTCGGGAGGAACACGTTCAAATGATCTATCCAATCATCACGTCATTCCAACCAGCTGTCAACAATCAGTAATCAACATGTCTACCCAATCAAGTGGACCCATGCTCCTCGACAGTTTTCAGCATCCCTCCTCCACCCCGTCTCCTCACACTCGCCTTGTTACTTTCCTAACCAGAAATACGTGTGGAGTACTCTGGGTTCGAGCTCGGAGCTCTCTCCTCGGACAGCACGCCAAATACACATACTACTTTACTATCTCTGATTATTTGTGAGTGTGAACTCGTGAACTTCCCCTGCGTCCTGCTCTTATGATCCAGAACGGCAGCACCGCTGAAAGGTTTGTTCGAGCTGCGCCCTCTACTGTACAGACGTGAATCTCCATTTCCTTCAGCCTGAATCTCATTCGAAACAGAGATGTTCTTGCTCAGTATTTGTGTTTTCCAGTGTAAATGTCTAAAGATTCTTAAATCAAGATGCATAAAATATGAAGTCTTGTTTTCTGTGAAACTGATCAAAATGAAGTGGCTTCCAATTAAAACAAGAACAAACACAGTTGAACCGAAACGTTCTTCCCACCTGCATATGCTGTTGATCCTGTGAGTGCTGCCAAAGCGGTGTCGACTCCCCGAGGCATGGGCTCTGTGAGACCCCTGAATGTGTCCTTTGGTCTCTGACACCAAGACGTTAGCAGCAGATCCTTCAAGTCCCGTAGGCTGAGGTGGAGCCGCTGTGGATCGAACTTGCTGGTCCAGCACATCCCGCAGATGCTCAATTTGGAGGCCATGGCAACACCTTGAACTCTTCATCATGTTCCTCAAACCATTCCTGAAAAATGTGTGCAGTGTGTCAGGACCCATTATCCTGCTGAAAGAGCCACTTCCACCAGGGAACCCCGTTGTCATGAAGGGGTGGACCTGGTCTGACACCGTGTTTAGGTCAGTGGCCCGTCAAACTGACGTCCACGAACAGCCGGACTCAGGGTTTCCCAGCAGGTCATTGTCCAGATCATCACACTCCCTCCCCACAGTGATCCTGGTGCATCACTTCCTCAGGTAAACGGCATCACGTACACGGCCGTCCATGTGAAGTAAAAGAAAACGGGACTCATTGGACCAGGCGACCTTCTTCCACTGCTGCGAGGTCCAGTTCAGGCGCTCGCGAGCCCATTGTAGGCTCTTTCGACGGTGAACAGGGTCATCATAGGCTCTCTCATCGCAGCAGTGTGTGATACACTGTGTTGTGACACAATCCTCCCATAACCATTAAAAGTTTGTGTGACTTGTGCCACAGTAGACCTTCTGTTGGCTCGGACCGGACGGGATAGCCCTTGTGCATCGATGAGCCTTGGGTGCGCAACAATTTGGCCCTTATCAAAGTCGCTCAGATCTTTATTCCTGCCCAATTATATATGTTGATTACGAGAACTACCTTAATACGCTGCCTTTTTAGCAGATGATCAATGATATTTGCTTCAACTGTGACTGGTCATGTTTTGGCTCATCAGTGTGTAAATGTATTTCACGTATTCACACTGTAAACCCTAACGCTGAAAATAATTAATTGGTTTGAGTCGGACAAACATAAATTAAAATAATTAGTTCAGTCAAATTAACTTTTATGAGTATTTAGCACTTTCTTTTTCTTTCAAGTTCACAGAACTGATATATTTTAAGTAAACTGAACTGTTTCATTGTTTTATGAAATTATTTCTTTTAATTTAGACAAACTTAAGGTCAACTGAAACTGGGCTGCGATTTCTATTTCCCAGCATGCTTTGCCCATGGCACTCGAAAGGGAGAGTAAATGCTGAAATTAAGTGTAGTATAATGTGTTTTTTTTTTTGCAAGATTAATGTTAAGGCTCGGTTTGAGGGCAAGTACGTCAATGCTTTATATTGCTGCATTCATACAGCAAGTGCTAAATCATGCTATTGTTAGCATGTTAACATTTATTGAACTAGTTTGTGATAACCAGCTAAGTTTATAATAACAAAAATGTTCACATTGAGGTTACATGAAAATTTTAAGTTAAATGTATGGATTAATGTACTCAAACATTTCACATTAAGAACAAGTAAAATGTATGAGAACAAAATAAAAATCTGCAAGTTCTGCTTACTTAAACTTTTAATTTCTTAACTTAAATATTTTGAGGCAACTGATTGCCTTAAATGTATTGAGTTTTGCCAACTTATTCGGGTTTACAGTGAATGTATTTCAAAAAATGTGGCAAACTTAAATCCCTCTGCCAAACCCCTCCTCCACCATAAATAAAATTAAAACTAAGCAGCTCTCATGCGATAAAGTCTTTCCCCCCCAATCTTTACCTTTGATTTACTCTCATATGCCCCTGTATTTATGCCCTCTGCACTTTTCTTTCAATTGCTGTCCATTTCGTGATGAAATTCTCCTTAAACCCCAAAACTGTAAGTGTACGCAGTTCACCGAATCCATGCCATCCAATAACCAAATGTATTTAAATCATCATTTAAAGTAATGCCCATGTGCTCTCTACTCGACTCTCTTCAGAAAAATCCCACAATCAGATGGGACAGAGAGGGACGCGAGCTTAGGGAAGCTTAGTTCTCCGAAAAGATGTATTTAATCTTAAGATATTAGGCAGGGTTATTTTTACTTACCATCGCCCCGTATTAAAACAGACCGTAACGTTTACTTGAAGATTTAAGTGAATGAAACAAATGAAATAAAAGTGAGTGGTTGGTTTTAATCAAGGAGAGCACTGGCAAGGCAAACGCTGAGGTTTAACAGATGTCAAACAAGTACCGCGGAGCTCCATTAGGGATATGAAGGGTGGATGAGATGATTAAATGTTATTTAAAGAAAGGACGAGAGAAGATAAAGTCCTGTCGGAGGGGGGGCCTGTACTCCTCCTTTCACTCGCATTTAAACAGAAGGAGAAGTGATGTTTGTTTAACATCGTCTCATTGCTTTGACCTCTCTCATTAAAATCGGAGAGTACACTAAGCTGTTAATGTTCTGCCTCTGCCTCCCTCTTTTCACACACCGAGAGCTTCATTTAAATAACTTACAGGTCCAATTAGATGGGAAATTAAATTGTCATTATTTAAGTGGGTGACAAGCCGAGGAAGTGACAGGAAGGAGGCAGGAGTGTTTTGTGTCCCTTGAGGCCTGCTGTAGTTACACTTATGAATTTAGCGTGAAGCAGCGCTGGTAATGACACACAAGCCGTTGTGTTTGAAAACTGTAGCAAAATGAGAGAGGTGGAGATTCAAATACTGATTGTGCGAAAGCATTTTATTCAGATGTGCACATTCATTCATTTTGAAGAATATTTAATTATATTGGTGCTCGTTATTTAGTGTGCATTAACAAACCTTATTGTATTAAACTGATTTAATGATCGTTTCGGTTCCACTTTATTTCGATAGTCCACTTTCTACTAACATATAGACATTAACTATAAGTAACTTTGCAACTGCATGTCAACTAACTCTTTATTTAATTAGAGTATTAGTAGACTGGTAGGGTCTGGGTTAGGAGAATAAGTTGACTTGTAGTTTCCAAGTTACTTATAGTCAGTATAATGTCTGTTGGGGAGTTAGCAGATATTAAGCAGACAGTCTACTAATACTCTAATAACAGTTAGTTGACATAGTTGCACATTTACTTATAGTTAGTAGAATGTCTAAAGTGGACTATCGAAATGAATTGGCACATGAGTCGTTGACATGATAATGCAGACCTATTTTGGTCATTTTTATAAATGAAGTCAGCGTGTGTAAGGTTAGATGTATACACCCTCACTGCCCACTTCATTAGATTCCCGTTGCAAGTACTGGTTTGGACCCCTTTTGACTTCAGAACTCCCTTATTTCTTCATGGCATTGATTCAACAAGCTGCTGGAAACATTCCTCAGAGATTTTGGTCCATATTGTCATGAGAGCATCTGCAGATTTGTCGGCTGCACATCCATGATGTGAATCTCCCGTTCCACCACATCCCAAATGTGCTCTATTGGATTGAGATCTGGGAATGTGAACTCACTGACATGTTCAAGAAGCCAGTTTAGATGATTTGAGCATGACATGCGTGTTATCCTGCTGGAAGTTAAGGGGATGGACATGGTCAGCAACAATAAGTAAAGTAAGCCTAATATCGATCTAGCTCACTGCATTGTGCAGTAAGTGTCTTCTTATAGTAGAGTAGCATTATAACAACTTTCATCACCCTCAAATGTATCTAATATGATCTAATACCCCACATGCATGACCGGAAGAAGCGTAAGCGGCGTAATAAAAGCTCCACTGCTCTCCATCCATGTGTCGTGCTTTTCTCTCATTAGCAATCGCTCCAGCGGCTCGTTACGCTCGTAACGTTAATAAATCTTTAATACATTACCGGTCATCCATGAATATGATTTCTGCTGATTCCCGTCAAATTCTCCACCGGCTGTAGTGGTAAAGATAACACCTCCCATGACTCCACGAAATCAAGGCATCATCAAGCTACGCCTTTGTTTTGAATAAACGACCTCTAGTGGTGAAAAGATACATAGTGCGCCTTTAAATCAGCTTTCTTCCACATTCTGATGCTCAGTTTGAACTTCACCAGATCATTTTGACCATGCCTGATTAGATGCTTGCGTTAACGAGCAGTCCCAGACAGCAACATAGTGTCGGCCCAGATCCGGCCCACATATGGGCAGTGTGGAATCCATGTGTACCAGATCTGGGCCGACACTATGTGTTGCTGTCTGGGGTTGAACAGGTTGACATAATAAAGTGGCCGGTGAGGGAATTTATACAAAAATTTAACGTGACAACTTGATCAGGTGTCCATATTTTATTGGGAGTTTCCATAGACATAATGTTTTTTTTTCTCAACAAACTGTGTATTCTGCCTCCTAACTCTACTCTATATCCCTAAAAACAAAATGTTGTGCATTTTTACATTGTAAATATATATAAATAAATATTACATATAACATAAAACATATAGTATATAAAATAAATAGATATATGTCAGTTGGTCACTGATTGGTTTACTGATCAGCAGAGTCCGATGGAAGATTAGTCAGATGAGCCCCTGCGGTCCCTGTCCTGTCTGCATACACTGGAACATCACTGCCATAAAGCTGATGGATGGAGTGAAATCAAAAATTCACAGGTGATCTCTGACCCCGAGCTGGAGCAAATGGATCCCGCATCTGTGCTGGTGCAGTAAACGGGCCGGTGTCCTCTGTGGTCACTCCTGAGTGCTGTAGGGGACTCAGAACACTTACAGGTCCTGCAGGAGCCCGGACACTCAATGACCTCAGAGGGGGCGAGGTGCACTCTCTCACAAGGGCTATACATTTACTTTTATGTTTTTAAACCATTTTATATCTTAAAAGCTGTATATTGCACTGTCTCACGAGGGCTATACATTTGACTTTTAATTTTTTTAAACCATTTTATATCTTAAAAACGGTATATATCCAGATATGGATGCTTATAAGAATCAAATACAAATAAAATGTACTTTTGATTATTTTCTCCCACTTCCCTTAGTCTGTCTTGTTGTCGATCTTAGGTGTAAATAACATAATACAATCCACAACATTTTTTTGTAATAAAAAACTAAAGAGTATTTACTTAAATGCTTCTGTTTATCACTATAATTCTGACTCATATTTAAATCACAGTATATTCTACTTGTATTGTGGCATTTAAATTAATCTGTTGAAGTTAAGGGTTAAGTCATAAGGTTTAAAATTATATATAATATGATTATATGTAAACTCCTGTTCAAAAGTTTGGGGTCGGAAAGATTTTTTAAGATGTTTTTGACAGAAGTCTCTTCTGTTCACCATGGCCGAATTTATTTGATAAAAAATACAGTAAAACTGTGATATTGTAAAATATTTTTATCTTTTAAATATTTTAAACTTTAAAATGTAATTTATTCCCGTGATCAAAGCTGAATTTTCAGCATCATTACTCCAGTCTTCAGTGTCACATGATCCTTCAGAAATCACTCTAATATGATGATTTGATGCTCAAGAAACATTTATGATTATAATCAATACTGAAAAATATTGTGTTACTTCATATTTCAGTGGAAACCATGATACATTTTTTATCAGGATTCCTTGACGAATAGAACATTTAAAAGAACAACATTTATTTGAAATGAAAATATATTGTAACCTTATAAATATCTTTACTGTCACTTAAATAAATGTATACATACAGGCTACATACATTTACTGTGTCCTTACTGAATAAGAGTATTCATTTCTTTAAAAAAGATTAAAATACACACACACATGCAGTATTTAAAGAGACTATGCTCCTTTTTACAAGATGTAACATAAGTCTCAGGTGTTCCCAGAATGTTAGTACTTAGTACACGGTTTAACTACAGAAGAGTCAAGTTTTAAATAGGCAAAATATTGAAACTCTTTGGTCATTTTGAAAGAAATGCTACTGGACTCATCAGAATCAATGATCTGTGCTAAGCTATGCTAAAAGTGGTACCGTCAGACCCGGAGTTCGGCTGAATGGATTCTAAAACGGTAAAACTCAACTGTTTAACTCTGGGGGAGTTGTAAAATGAGCTTATTTCCGAAAAAAGTGGAGTATCCCTTTAATACACATTTCTTACTTGAATGCTGCTGTTAAATGCTCTGGCGAGGAGATAAACATGGCGGACTGTGGACTGTAGACTCTATGCTAATAGGGCAATTTTGGGCGGGCCTATGCTAATATGGCAGATGTGGGCGGAGTCTATGCTAATATGGCAGTTGTGGGCGGGGCCTGTTTCCAATGCGATATCATGGATGGATTTTTACGCAATAGGGTGGTTTTGTACACACACACACTGCAGACACATAAATATGTTCAAAAACAATATAAAGGTGAATTTTGCATAATAGGTCCCCTTTGTTGTATTTTATTTTTATTTACTGTATTTTAACTACCTTCCTTTGTTAGTAACTTGCAGCAAGACAGGCTACACAGCATGGCTTCATAATGTTTTCTCCAATAAAAAAAGTGGCCTTCAGCTAAATTAAATTCTGAAGGTGATAAACTTTCTTCTGGCTCTCTCCGCCAGTGATATAAACCTTGATCGTGGAGGGAGGAAAAAAAAAGGACAAGAACTTTTCCACTCTGTCACGGCCTCTGTTTGTCTCTTTCAGAGTGATTTTTTACATCGACCCCAAGAAAAAAAGAAAAAAAAAGGGCCTGCAACCCGCAAATTGAAAATCCATTTGTTGAACAAGTACCTCTCACTTACTAAAAAAGAGCAGGGGATCAGTTTGGAGGAATAATATGACATGTGTGCTAATAGCACGGTTTCTCCAGTGCCATCTGTCTGAGGGAAAGGTCAGGAGAAGATGGCAGGCGCGTGGCAGGTGATGGAGAGAGCGAGAGAGGACAGGACAATGGGGAGGAGGGGGGCGAAATGTACAGCGAGGAGCGCGTGACATCATATGAATGTCATAATTGAGCGGCACTAAATCGAGAGGCCCACTTTCGATGTGTCAATAAACAAGTTCAAGGTGACACGGCGGATCAATACAGCGCGACAAGAACCATCCGACAAATTTACTGCGGTGTAATTGGGTGCAAAATGACTCAACTCAACCTTCACGGCGCAGGGGAAAAAAAAAGAGGAAAAAAATCTCAGCGCCCGCCGTCGCCCTCCGGCAACAGTTTGTACATGTCACATATGCCTTCAGGTGGCATTGGCAGACAATAATGGATTTTGTTTTGGTGTTTTTGTTGTGTGCGTGTGTGTGTGTGTGTGTATAAAAGACAATAGAAAAAAAGGTAGTAAGACTATCTGTGTATGTGAAATCAGAAGCGGAGCATTAAAGTGATACTTCAACCAAAGTGAACATTTTGTCATTATTTAAAACCACATTCTGTTGTTGTTTCCGCCATAAAACACAAAGCAAAACAATAAAATAATAGAAAATTGTTTAAGGAGTGACCACATCTCTCAAGCTCCAAAAAAAGTTAATTGTATATATATAGGCTATATATATATATATATATATATATATATATATATATATATATATGGACAATGGTGACACCAGAATTAAAATATTCATGATTCCGAAGCTGAAAATACAGAATTATTTTAGATGAATATGCTTGAACTCTGTCACTGACTAGATAGCCTACATTTAAAATAATGTAGGCCACTTTTTTTACACAAATATTCCCCCATTTAATTATTATCCATTATATTCAACATTATATATAATAGTTTAATGTAGTAATGACACAAAAACTCTGAAAACTTATATTTTTTGGTTGAACTATCAACGATACATAGTCACTATCCACAATATTGTTGCACTTTTGTATATTGTAACACGTTATATTTTGTAACACCCCTAATATATATATATATATATATATATATATATATATATAATTACTTGTTATGAGTTTTTTTTACTTCTTTTCTTATATATATATATATATATATATATATATATATATATATATATATATATATATATATATGAAAATAAGTTAAAAAAAGTAACAAGTAATTATTTTATATTTTATATTTTATATTATATATATATAAAATTACTTGTTTTTTTTTACTTCTTTTATTTTCTTATATATATATATACATATATATATAATTTGGAACGACATGAGTTTGAGTAAATGTCATTTTTGGGTGAGCTTCAATTTATATTATATCTTTTTTTCTCAAAAAAAAGCACAAACCCTGCTTTTTTATTAAGGGAAAATGAAGATATTCTCACACACACACAAAAAAAAAGTAATTGCAAAATGAAAAAACTGTATCAAAACACATCCATATTGGTATTGACAAAAAGCTGCCATCTTGTATGAGGTAATCATAAGTTCTCATTCACTGAGCCGCTATCATCTGGGGCAGGTATATTGTTGGGACGCTAACGAGATGACTGTAATTGATTTTTGGGGAATAGAGTCATTAACCTCAAATGTCAGCACCTCCTCCTCGAGTGCTGAGATATTGATCCGCTAATGCAGCTTCAATAGAGGCTGATGTTTAAACAGAGATATAAACGCAATGAATAGATCGCCTGCCTGTATCGCCTTCGAGAAAAATTACATTAAAATCAGGGATGAAAAACTTCACTTGGTCTATAACTTCTGTCTTTTTAATAAAAATAGGTTTTTAAATTGAAGTTTAAAGGTCTTCTAGGAGCATTCACTTGATCATTCTTGGTGGTTATTAAGAAATATTTAGAGTTCAATACTCAATTGACAGCATTTGTGGGATCTTGATACCATGAACTTCAACTCGTCCCCTTTTGTTTTTAAAGATCGAGGCTTCGGTGAAGCACTTACAAGGGAAGTGAATGGGCCCCATTTTGAAAGGTGAACCTTAATAGTATAAAGCATTTAAATGATTTATTCTGTTCAAACGTGTGTATTATTTGAGCTGATAAAAAATATTTCAGAAATTATCTTCAGCATTATTTTAGTATATTTGCTATAGCCTAATAGTTTTTGTTAATATTTTGAATTATTTATATATTTGTCAGTTTTACCAATTTTGTTATTTCTAAAATAAAAAATGTCAGAATAGTTTTTATTACGTTTCAGTTTGTAGTTTTAGTTTGTTTAGTTTAAGCTATTTTAGAAGTTAAACTAAATGAAAATGATTATGCATTTTTTATAGTTTAATTTATTTCAGTTAATGTTTATTTCATTTCAAGTAATGAAACTGTTGCATTAAAAGTTTAAAAGTTTTAGAAATTGGATATAACTTGTTTGAGAGGTAATAACTTCAATTGAATATTTTATATATAAAGGAATAGATAAGGATGTTTACATTTTGATGTTACTTATGTTGATTTAACACTTATTATATAGTCTTTCTTTAATGAACCACAAAAGGAGATACTTTGAAGAACAGTCATGCTGCTATTTCTATGGACTTTTTCCAACTGACTTACAAATGAGATTTGAGAATAACGACTTTTCGAATTCCAGTCTGTTCCTGTATCATATGGCCTGGTTTCCATGAGCCACGGACTATACTTTTATTGTGTTCTTTGTCTTTTTTTTTTTTTTTTTGGAGCTCAACAGCCCCAATACCCAGTTGCATCCATTGTTTGATTTCAACGGAAGAAAGAAAGTCATGTCGTTTTGGAATGACATGAGGATGAGTAAATGATGACAGAATTGTCATTTTTGGGTGAACTATCCCTTTAACTGAGACGTTACATCCTTGTTTGCTTATGGAGCATATTGGCTAATCTGTGACATTTGCAATTTTCCAAATCAAATGATCAAAACAAACTATATGGAAGTATAGTTTGTCAGAAGTTGGACTAAAGCCACAGATCTCACCAGCAGCTCCGCTAATATTCGCTACATGTAAACATCCTCAGACAATGTGGGGTGAGGATATGAACTCTCATCGTTTGATGGATTAGTGACATTTCCAAAGTAAAGCACATCTGAGGCTGCCCTCACCATGTGGTCTATGTGGGTTTAAAGCCAAGCTGGGAGAAACGTGTAACTGATATCTTTGTGTCATGGAGCATATCCGGCATGCGGCGCGTTGACAGCCAGCGAGTGATGGCTGATGCTCGGGTGTATGTGTGTGTTTTCTTCTGTATGTTCCATTGTCTCAGTGGCATTTGCTCTTGATGATGGCTGGAGAAAGCCCGGGGCGACCCGGAGGTGCAGACTACAATCAAAGGTCCTCTGACACCGCTGAGAATCATCACAGCTTGATGATAACCTGACTACCTTCAGGTAATGCCAGGGAAGTGATAGCGGCGCAAAACTTTCTCTCCGTAGAGATCGAGTCAGAGCTGTCCAGGTGGGTTAAATACGATAACCTTCTGATTGATGGGCACATTTGAGAATTGAAGGGGGTCTTCATGACTTCATTGTGAGGGAAGGCGAATGAAGTGTTTGCTGCGCTGTTGTCTGGCATGAATAAACAGTATTATTAAACTAAGTGTACGCTAAATAAATCCCATCAGTGCCACTAATCCCAGAAGATGACGCCAAAACCAGTAAGAACACGATCCACCCGGAATGCGTAATGGCATAACTCTCAAAAAGCTTAACAAAATAAAATGGCCACTGCTCACAAAGTTCTATCCTTCGTATCATTGTTTATTAAATATCTTGGGTAATTTGATTAGACGTGTGCTTTCAAGCAGACACCAGTACTGTAGTATGGTCAGTACACACACACACACACACACACACACACACACACACACACACACACACACACACACACACACACACACATGTTGGTTTCATGTGGTTTAAAAGGTTAAAATCTTTGTAATTTTCTTTTTTTTTACAAAATACATATTTTGTATCATGCGGCGTAACCATCAAGTAAAAAGTAATACTATATATCCCTTACACCCTGAATACATGTAAACATACACATCTTAATCATATTTTTAAATATGTTTTTTAAAGGTACATTTATTTGATCATTTAAGAGTCTTATTTCATGATATCTATGATATCATTTCCTGTTTTATGTTTCTGCATGTTGGTTTGGCCATTTGACTTTTTCTCCTTAAAAAATAATACAAAAAATTATGACAAACTACTTCCAGGTTTATTTTCTTAATAAGGCTTTTATTCAAAGCATCATAATCAAAATAAACATATCAAATTCAAAAAAGGGCTCCAGATTTAGTCTTGGCCTATAAAAAAAGAAGAAAAAAAAGCTTTGTGCAGGATTGCTGTGTTTTCGTTCAATTTGCTTGTGCCTTGTGTCAGTTAGGAAATAGAAGAGGAAATAGAAAACTATTGACAGGTTTCCTACAGCTGTGTTAACACTTGGGATCTGTATGCAATATTTATGGCGCTTTGTTTTGGGGCCTCCAATGGAAGCTTTGGTTAAAATGTCAGGTATTGTTGGGGGGGGGGGGGGGGGGGGGGGGGGGGGTTGGATGGACCCTGCTGAGGGCAAACATTGTAAATGTATAACATCTTGGAATGCACAGACCATATCTCCCCCCCTTGAGCAACTCCCCCATACACCCTCCCTTCTGCCCCCAACCCCCCTCTCCTCCAAAACTACTGGTGTGTGAAATATGAAAGAGACATGTTGTCTTTCAATTTGTCCAATATACCTCACAGGTGGGCTCCAGGTACGTGGCCCCTCAGTGGCTGAAAAATGACTGGCGAAGTGCGAGGTGACTTTGATGAACCTCGCCACTCCCGGCCCTATCATTCTTTTCCATCTGGCTTCCTCGGCTGCCGTGTGGACAACGCGGTGGAAATTTGTCTTATTGAAGTGAAGCTGCGCTCCGATTCCTGCCGACTCCGAGCCAACTAATGAACAGGCGCTTAGAGTTCACTTACCCACCCCTCGTACTGCCAAAGCTGGGCATGACGGCATGCCGTTCGTCCTCCTGTTTGCTGGTGTGTGGTGTGTACCACAGGGCTACGTTATGGGGCCGGTCCATTTCTTAAAGTCTCAGGATTAGATCGAATATTGTATATGGAATATTGTAATAATTTTATATTTTACCAAACAAACTATGAGCAGATGTCTAAACCAAACATCAATCATGTCTGTTTAAGTGTGTAACACCTGGTTAGATATCCACAGCTGTGTAACTGCTAGACAATGTAATGAGAATTCCCATTGGGATTTATTTTTTTTATTTTTTTTGCAGCACAATGTGACACAACAATGTCTTGCACAACAATTGTTAATTAAATAATTGAACGTAATTGTTAAATAAAGTAATTTTTTGATATATCTGTGATATGTAAATCTGTTTAGAAAAAGTGTCAGTGCCAGGAATTGACTGGAAATGCTAGTGTGCTAATGAATGAATTAGTGTTTTATTGTAATACTTTGAAGCCAAGTACTTACCTTCTACTGAAACTAAAGCTGTTGTTAAAAGTTCTTTGAAAGCAAATCGTAATATTAAGTAAACTAAAGCTATTTTTATTTGAAAATATAGTTAGCTACACCACAAGCTGCAGAACCTAATTACAATAAAGCTATTCCATTTAAATTGGCTGAAGTATTTGATGCAACAAAATGACCAAATTTAAATAGCTTCAGTTCTCTTAGCTGTTGACACAGCTAGCGTATCTGACACTGAACGACCATTAGCATCTTGCACGGGTTAGACTTGATCCCGCTGGTCTGTTTAATCCTCTCCTTGTAAACCCCAGTGAGCAGACGGTGGAGCACAGAGGATGTGATTAAGTTGTCGTGATCTCCAGCAGGGACTAGATTAAACTCAATAAGAGTCTTTTAATCCAGCTAAGCAGTGGTTGACCCGGCTAAGCTCTCTGCTCTTTTACCAGCTCGGTCAGCGAAAGTCTTCTCCTCAAGAAATCATTACCGTTCACACCTGGCAAGTGCACTGTCAGCGAAATGTAATGTAAGAAGATTGTATTGTTGCGAAATAAAAAGTCAACATGAATTGACATTTCACGCTGTTTTCTAAATGCATGTTATTGATCTTATTGTGAATGATTCATTAATGCAAATAGAACTTATATGTCCAAATGCTCAACTTTTCCAATCATTTCACCCGTTTACACCCCACCCCTCATGTTCATCTCCTACACATCTCAGCATCCAATCAACAGTCGATTCATAGAACCAAGTCCCCGCCCACATTTTTTTCCTGAAAATCCATTACACTCAGATGTACATCACAGTACAGAAGAACAGATCTGCTGCTACTTCTGTTACAAAGCAAATTAATTTTTTTTCTATTTTTTTTTTTTCAGGAAATCAATTAGAGTGACTTACATATATAAATATATACATATAAATGTACATCTAACACTAAACTAATACAAGTAAACAATGTCCATATACAAGTAAATGAATGTTTCCCTTTCAGATATTTTTGCTTATTGTTAGTCACATGGGATCTGGCGTAGCTGAAAGCATCCTTTATGATCTCTCTGTACAACTGAACTAAAGGGGTTTCTCCATTAATACCTGAGACCATCTCGAAAACAAGCCAGTGCATTACACAAATGAAAAAAAGCGACAGTAACCAAGAGGAGGGAGGGGTGGGGGGGTGTACTGGACATTATTTAAGTGTTCTTGTAAGCCATCTAAGATATTAATGTTGCAAAGCTACTTATGAATATTTAAGAACATAAAAGCGAGATAGACTTGTGCAACCCAGATGACCACAACTCTACAGGGAGAACATCTCCTGAACATTTATGATGGATTTAAAACACCATAAAAACAATCAGGGTGTTTATGACATTAAAGAAGAGGCTGAAAAAAGGAGCGATGGCTTATTGTTGTCTTAAAAGCTTGCGGCTCTAAGTAATGCAGTTCTGTGTAAATAAATCTGAATATGATCACTGACCACTGAACACTGTGCAGAGGCATTGACACTTTAGCAGTTAAATGCTATAAAACAAAAGGAAAGTTTAAAGAGAGAGAAAAAAACTCTGACCAATTATATAACTGTAATATATAAATGTTTGAATATGAAAAATAAATACATTAATTAGGAATTTAATTAATGTGTACTTGTACTGTCTTACAAATTTTGCAATCATTAAAAACAAATTATTTAAATATCAAATTAATTAGGATAAAATCAAACATATATAATGAATACTGTACATGAAATTATTACAAATATTTTATTAAATATTTAGATAAAAGGCATACTGCAATGTTTAACTGCAAATATACAGCTGGATATAATGAACACAAACAACATTACAGTGGACTGTTAACATAAACACATTTCTATACTGTGCATATATGTATCAGTTTTATTATCGTTAACTAAAAATAAAAATAAAACCATTAAAAAAAACTATTTTATTACTTTAAATAAAAAACAAACATTGATTAACTCCACACACAAAAAATAAAAAAAAATGCCAAGGCAACATTTCCATAATAGACTATAGAATAATAAGTGAATAAATAAAACTGACAAAATCACATAAAATTTCAAAAATTTTAACTAAAATGAAAAAAAAAAAAAAAAGGAAACATTTAAACATAAATTCTAATTCAAAATATTAACCAAAATAGTATATCAATGATACTAAAATAGCACTGGTTCATATAAATATATTTTACAATTTCTTTTCTTTTTTACTACCTCTAATCATTTCTTAATTTTTCATCCATTTTCCTTTATTACTTTATTATTGCGTGATGTGATTCATTTAACATTAGCATTAAGTCATTATCACAAAATTCCAATACTTTAAAGGGGTCATGAATTGAGAAATCAAATTTTCCTTGATATTTTGACGTATAAGAGGCCACTACACTATAAAAACATCCTGTAAGTTGTAACTCAAAACTTCCTCATTAGTCCGAAAACAGCTTTTACTGAAACCAAGCTCAGAAAACGATTTTTTTTCTTTTTTTTTCTTCACATTATGACTAAATAGTGTGATGAAAGACCGCCTCTGCAGAATCAGATCAACACCTACTTCTGCATCATCAGATCTTTGGCCCCGCCCACTGGCGTGTTAGTGAGATGAGAAGAGAAGAACGATACAGGATCAAAGCTAAAAATAACATTACCTTCCATAGGATCCGAATGCTAGGAAAGTACTTATTTATTTTCAACTATATGAATGTCTCATTTGAGCATTATTTGTTTGTTCAGTACATTTCACTGTGGATCCTTTGGTAAATCAGTCACAATTTCGGCGCAGGCTTTGCAAACAGACTTTTTATTTTCAAAAATAATCTGTTATTTAAACTGTGATCAAATTATATACAGAAAGTGATCAAAGAGCAGTCCCTTTACAATCGCTGGAGCTGTCCACCAAACAGCGTGAGTTTATCATCGCCAAAACTCCCATTATAATCAACAAATTACATTGTGTTTACACTGTTAGTTATGATGAAAGCATTTGTGAGAGTGCAGAAATCGACGAGATCACTGCATTCATGCGATCAACAAACACCTGTCATCGGCTACGATGCTCATAACTGCAACCTTTCATCTAAATATAATGCTATAATCAACACTTTTAACTTTTAATCTCGATAGCCGTAATAGTAAAAAAGTATTCGAGAGGGTTCCATATGTAATACTTATTTTATATGCAAAGCTGTCAGCCAATCACAGCAGTCGGCGTTACTGAAGTCCTTCACACTCCTTCAAACAGAGAGCTCAAATCAGAGGACTGAAAATGGCCTTTTATTTCTAAATTATGACCATTTTTATGTAAAAATCATACTGACATTATAAGTGCACCTCAGGAAATATAAAATAAAATTAAATAAAATGCAGTTCATGACCCCTTTAACTACAGGACTAATTCAACTAAACTTCTTCAGCAATACCAGCATGACAGTCAAAGTGGAGTTTTAGACTTCTGCGCCCTCATTCTGTTCAACCCTCCACTAAACCAAATGCCCTCATTGCCTTTCCTCAAAATATATATAAACAACACAAAGTCTAAAAATGCTGTTAGGCTGTGACCTTCTAGACATCACTGCCAAAAAAAAAAAAAAAAAAACTTTGAGCCCTGATATGGCCCAGAACTTAACTTAGTGGATTACTCTCAGACCCTGAAATGTAAAGTATTTTCCCTGCATTATGTTGTATTAGCGATAAAGAGCTGCACTTTTAATCTACCCTTGTTGAAGAAGCAATAATACAGCACATGTACAGGAAGAGGTTGCATTAATGATGATTATACATCCATATACTTCCAGGAAACCAGATTACTGTTTTTCATTTAAGAAAATCGTTTTTTGATCTGCTTGTGTGTATGTGATATAGGTCGGCCTATAATTTCTTTTAATTTAATCATCTCATGAATAAGACAGCATCTAACCAGGCCAACATAGCATTCATGAAATGAAACACCGGATCAAATCATGTAGCTTAAATTAATAACAACTCCACAATGCGAACTTGAATTGTAAAATAACACATTACTCGTTAATATGAGTACCCCAGTCTTTAAAACTCCAAATCTAAGAGATTTGGCTTCCACTATGGATAATTAACCCTTTGGACAATAGCAATCAGCACCAAGAGGCCCTGGCTAATGGCCTGATGAATTTTTAAGCACAGACGAACAGGATAATGCAGCTCTAATCCATTAGGGCCTCTCGGTGCGTTGTGTATTTAGTGATTGTTATGTGGAGTGCATAAGGAGTGGTAAGTATCTAAATGGATGGTGAGTTCTTATGTGTATTAGTGGCTTGATTATATCCACAGAAGAATAACTGTAGCTTATGACTTTTAATAAAAAAATCAGTCAAGTCTAAATGACCAGTTATGTTACACATGCCAAAAAAGGTGTTTTCCCCCCTGAAGCACATTCATCACCAAAGGAAGACAGTAAACTGCATATACATGGCATTGAAATCCATGGTGGTTAACATCAGACGAGGGTGATTTCACACGTTTTACGGTCCACGCCATCAGTCTGTCCACAAGTTGCCTCTCTAACCACAAATGGAATAAACCATCTCACTTTCCTGTAAACATCAATTTACATCTGTAACTAAACTGAGGCAACACGTCATTTTTTTTAATACTTAGTCCACTTGCAACGTCCACTTAGTCAAAGTTTCTTGCTCTAACCACAGTCATAATTTAGTTGAACATAAGCATTTTCCATCCTTTCTCTGAAAGGTTGTTGTTGGTCCTGTTCCTTTAAGAATTTGATGTTATGACCCCTCTTTTGATTGGCTAACTTCTGCATACCATATGACCTGTTTCTGTATCTATAAATGGGTTTATTAAGTGGACAAGACATAACATGTGAACAAATAATAAAATCTGTCAGTTTATTCTATGCTGTGTTATACCTGCTATGCTAATTTTTACATGATGTCAGATCATCACATGAACTCCAAATATTAAAATCACCATGAAATCATAACTGACTTTTGAAAATATATGTATTTTTATAGAGTAGCCTATTGCATCATTAGCTTCGTAACATGCTAAGAAGGCCGTTGACCCACTGTTTATGTATGCTATGTATTTTTATGTGAATTATAGCTTATTAGCTTAGAAACATGCTAACGCCAATGCTATTTTACCCAATAGTTTGTGTGTTGTGTATTTTTATGCTTAGTAGAGTATTGAATCATTAACTTTATGTATTTACAGAATATTTATGCACTAGTACATTGTTTCATTAGCTTAGAAACATGCTAACGCCAATGCTATTTTACCCAGTATTTGTTTTTATGTTCATTAGAGCATGAGCATGTTAGCAACATGCTAACAACAAGACCATTTTGTGTGCTATGTATTTTTATGCATGTAAATAGTGTTGTTAGCTTAGCAACATCCAAACATCAAAATCTGAGCGCTCAAAATCAATCTCTTATGAGGTTCTGTGGCCTAAAAGGATGCTACCTACACTGACAGACAGCCAGGGAGCAGGTTTTGGAAAAGAGATTGTGTCATTTGAGCCTTAGGTTTTTAGCGATCTAGTTGAGAGTCAATGCTTAAAAAATCATAAAGAAAACTCTTTTCAGATAAAAGATGATCAGCGAAATAAACTTGCAGCAAAGACAGTCTCAGACCCACTGACATCATCCTACCACCTGAAATGCGTGACAAAAACCTACAACAAATAAATCTCTCCATAGCTATCTGAACACATCACACTCCTGGCTACAGGTTTGTCTTTTCGTTGTATATGTGTGTGACGGCCCGGCTATGTTACACGTCCGAAACACACTCGGAACAGGACTCAGTAAATGATGGCTGTGGGCGAGCAGGGCAACTGTAAACTCGCTCTCTGGAGATGACCTAAAGCAGCGGGTGATATATGTGTGTTTTGGTTTGCCTCTGGGAAAGCGAGCACGCTTATTTACACAGAGCACCCCTGGGTGTGGGCCGAAGATACACACAAACACAAAGACTATCACTCTGTCATAACACACACACACACACACAAGAGCAAATACAAGCAGAAACACTCAAAATCTTCCTCAAAACTGAGGTGTAGGAAACACACACTGCTGGATCTCTGTTATTTCACAGGTCATATTCAGAATAGCAAACTATAATACTACTTTTTTGAGTACATATTTTCTGTAATGTAAAAGTATACACTTTGCTCAATGCAATGCGTTCAACTTGACCCTCCATTTCCAGTGTTAAAGGGGCCCTATTATGCCCTTTTTCAAAGTCTTGATTTGTTTTTGGGGTCAACTAGAATAGCTTCTGGAATAGAATAGCTAGAATAGCAAATATTCATGCTTGAATATTTAAAAAAATTATAATTTTAAACATATTTGACTTTGTTGCAGCTCCTCTCTTCCTAGTCTGTCAGTAACGCTCTGGGGTGTGTTTCCCATTGTTAGCCAACTATGGTCGCAAGTTCCGTTGTTATCAGCATAGCTCGACGAGTCGGTGTTTCCCGAAACCTAGTTCCAACAAACAGCATCGCAAAGTTGTGTGTTTAGAACGACAGCTCTCGACCTGTGGTTAGAAACATAGTATCTTGTTTGCATGACATGTGGACTTAATAAATCCTTTTTTTGAGCAAAATACGCAAGCTGACATTCAGTACAATCTATGTATTTTATTTTGAATACATACAAATTTAATTTACGTCTTTTAGTTTGTCAAGAGATTTAAAGTTCTGTTTTTGAAGAGTGCGCATGTGTGTGCGTACATGCTACGTAAGAATTTTTTTAAATTATTCCTCAGATGCCATGTCAGCAATTTATAGCAAAACATCCAGCATTATTTCGATTTTATTATTTCGACAAATTTGCGACAGTACGGCTTTGGGAAACAGTCATGACTAGCTAGTTGATTTCTTCAACGATGCATCGTGCTACAGTAGTTAAGCAGCGGGGAAACACCCCCCTCTTTCGTTGCGTCCATGTGCTCTGATTGGTCGGCTGTTCCAGTGTGTTGTGATTGGTCAAGCGCTTTGAGCGTGTTTAGGAAAAGTCACGTTCCTTTCCTTATCTGTGTTTCAACACACTACTAACTAACTCAACCAGGCCTCCTCCCTTTATTCTGTGTATGCCTTGGGTGGGAATTATTTAAATGAGGAATATTGTGACGTGTTCGTTCTCGGAAGAAAACTCAAGACTACAATGGAGGCGTTTCAGGGAGTTCAGAAACAGTGACACTGATATAGAGAATAACTCCTGCTTGTAACTTTGCAGACCTTTTTCATGCACAAACAGCAAAATTACACACTGAAGAAATTGAACAAAAATAGCATAACAGCAGCACTTTAATAAATGAATCTGCCTGAAATAAAAATACTTCTTCATACAAATTACTGATGTCAGTTGTTGAATTAAACATTCTGGTATTATGTGGCATATTACCGTTTGAGATAAATTTCATTGATTTTTTTTACTACTATGCAGTGAGTAGTATAGCAGTATCCCATTCAGAACACACTCAGACATTCAGACCACAAGAAATAATCACTCTCACGCTAATGGTCAGTAATAATTGATCTTAAGTAGTCATAATGTGTTGATCACTAGACATATAGTCAAGGATCAGCTTGGATTTGTAATTTTATGTGCAGTAATGTAAACCACACTCTGGACATAAACTTTTATTTTTTGGCTCTCATTGTTTTGTGTTTATTTAAAAGTGGCTGGGATGATGGTGTGCAAGGAAAAACATATTGCTCAAGAAACCTCACATCTCATTTTTAACAGTATATTGATTTTTTTTGTCCATTTGTTGACTGCTTTATTTGCGAAGATAACTCTTTATTTGCAGTTTAATTCTCTGCTTATCAAATGAAATGCAGCGCCCTGCAGATATAACTTCATCTTAACCATGCTAACAAGAGGGCGAAATAATGCTATTTTGGCAAATCTATCTCCTTTATTTGGATCTAAATCTAGATATCTTTCACTCAATTAATAATGGTTAACAACATTTTTTTGTTGGACGGGCATATTTCAAGCCACTTCAAGTCATTTTAATGGGGAAAATCTATGATCATATTCATAACCACCAGCTTTTGTAATACAATGGAAGTGATCAATTTGTCTACATGTAGAATAATCCATATTTCACCTCAGCAGTGCTAACATAAAACGGTTTTTGACTTGTAATTCTCATACTTATTGTTAGCAACTTGTGGTGTAACACTTTTTTAAAAGCAATTTGAAAGAGGTTTAATTTATGATTAATTTAAATTAAGACCCAATTTCTTACTTTTCAATAATCCGTTTCACATGTATTTCACAATGATGATCAATTTCATCAACTAATGATATTTTGCTACTTTAAATCACGACTAGCTTTGGCTCTCCAAAATGTAAGTTTATAAAAAGTAGCTTAATTTCTTGTTTCTGTTGAATAGCATGTGTATTGCCACTGCCACTGAAAGAATAGGACAGATTCTTTAAAGGACAACTGAGTCCTTTGGGGAAAGAACGGGTCTGTTATTCCACGCAAAACTGTCTGATGTGTGTTTGCCAAGCGCAACCTATGTAACTACCTATTTAACCTTTCAGCCACCGACTGCATCTGACACTTCTCACGCTCACGTATAACAACGTAACAACGTGTGACAGCCACTGAGTCAATTACTGCACTTGGCAGTTCTTCATGGACATGCAGGTCTGTCATTGGTTCTGTCACGCTTATGTGCATTTTACTAGACTGACCCGACAGCTTGTACAACTCACTTTACATTTCCCTTCACCCTTTGTTCTGATGTGTTTCCCTCATCAATGTATGTAAAACATTTCTGGGTTTAGTTATTGAAGCAATCAGGGGCTTTTTTTTCTTTTCTTTTTAAAGATCCACTTGGTCTCTTCGCAAATCTCTCAGGACATCAAATCCCTTGTGGTTGGATAACGGTGTTCCCCAAGTGTCTGTCCTGGGGCCACTATCGATTGGCTGCAATTACAAACAAATCGAAACATGATTTATTTGGATGGAATCATTTCAATATCAGGAAAAGCCAGGGCCGATGAAGACCCCATCAATAAACCACCTCCCCCCTCCCCCTTTCCGCCCCTTTCGTTTCTCTATGTACATTCCCCACAGAGGCAATCATTCTGCAAGATGTCAATACGACCAGTCAAGCTCAAAAAAGACGAGGCGATTGAGATATTTTGATTTTTTCACCCTCCCATCACCCCCCACAACCTTCTTTTTTTTTCTTTTTGTGCACTTAATTAAGTCACCAAAAGGCTGTCAAGGATAATTTTCAAAGCACAGAACCTGGTTGCACTTGACATTTGATAATATTACGCTCCATGCTGATTGAAATTGATTTTGGAGGCTTACTATAGCTGGCTCCTTTTGACAACTCCGAGCCTATAAACCCAAGGACAAGGGCCCCCAGTCGCCGTTGCAACTCATATCCCTACGAGTGATGGGCAGCCAGGAGCTTTAGTCAGGGAGGGGCAGTCAGGGGCCGGCAGGCGGCATGCCGTCTAGGGGTCATGGATCTGGCAACTCTTAGTGTCTAATAAATCAGCACCCCTAACAACAAGCTGGTCTTGCACTCTGGTCTCTCTCTCTCTCTCTCTCTCTCTCTCTCTCTCTCTCTCAGTTGGGAATCTGTGCTGGGGAATCTACTTTAAAACTGTAGCTTGCCTTGCTACAAGCTAATTATAATGTAAAAAAGTTAAACTACTCCAAATACACTTTTCAGAAAGTAGTTAGCAACACTACAAATAAAGCATAACAAACTACATTGAAGCTATTTAAGGGCACAACATCTTTAAAAATGTATAACAAAGTCTGCATTTGGAGTATTTATCTGGTGCAAGAATAACAAATTATGATGAAAATATTAAATTGTAACAGAATACAATTGTATCAGTGTAGAACCAATAAAACTAGAAAACTAAATTATTTTCAAGCTAAAAGCAGTGACAAATGACAACATTTATCTAAAGTAAGAAAAGTCTGCTGGAGTTCAGATGAATAATTTATTTGATTAGTCAATCATAAATTTACGTGAAACATAGTGGTGGATCATTCATTAATGATTTGAATCACATTGTCTGTGTTCGCACAATACATCATCAATGTATGGAACTGGAACAGACACCACAGACACCACCGGCTCAGGAACTGGAACAGACACCACCGGCTCAGGAACTGGAACAGACACCACCGGCTCAGGAACAGGAACAGATACCACCGGCTCAGGAACTGGAACAGACACCACCGGCTCAGGAACTGGAACAGACACAACCGGCTCAGGAACAGACACCGGCTCGGCGGCAGCCATCTTGTCCAAAGACACAGGCTCGGCAGACGCGACGTGAACAGTCTCTGTGGCGGCCATCTTGTCCGAAGACACAGGCTCAGCAGACGTGACGAGAACAGGCTCGGCGTCGGCCATCTTGTCTGAAGACACAGGCTCGGCAGACGTGACGTGAACAGTCTCTGTGGCGGCCATCTTGTCCGAAGACACAGGCCCGGCAGACGTGACGGATCGCTGGGGTGGTGGAGGCAGTGCGAGCAGCTCGGGCGGGGCCAGTAGAGCATGACGCCTGGACGGCGCGGGCAGAGCAAGACGCCTGGGCGGTGCGGGCAGAGCAAGACGCCTGGGCGGTGCATCAGGGACAGCAGTCACCTCCGGGATGGTCTCCGTGTTAGGAGCCACCGGACTCGGGACCACCAGAACAGGGACCACCGGAACAGGGACCACCGGAACTGGGACCAGCGGAACTGGGACCACTGGATTCGGGACCACCGGAACTGGCAGTGAAGGACGCTCGGGGCTGAACCTCACCGGCCCATGGTCAGAGAATGACCGAACTGGAGAATGCTGTCGGTGCTCACCTCTAGTATCTCCTCCCCTACGTCCCCCACGAGTTCCCCTAAACTTGACCAGACGGGTTCCCCTAAAAGTCTCTCTGTCCCATGTGGAAGGCTGCTCAGGGGACTTGACCGCCATGGCCTCCTCCGTCTGGCGTGCCCATAACGCCAGACACTGAAAAATGTTCATTCGAGGAGGCACCTCCTCAACTGGCGAATTCCCCCTCTGCTGCCTCCCCTCTGTCTTCGTGGTTGGGGAAAACCCGCAAGAATCCATACTGCTGGATCTTGTAGTGACGGATTCCTTCTGTCATGATCCACACACCAAGGAAAGGGAAAAGGGAAGATCCAAATGCAGTAAAGATTATTTTATTGGGCAAATCCAATAAATTGCATCCAGTCCAGGCAGAGGTCAAAATCCAAATAATCAATCCAAGAAACACAAACATAAACAGGAAACACAGGGAACGGAAGTGGCGTGATATAATACAAGGAATCCGTGACAAACACTAGACAGGCAGGGTATATATAACAAGAACTAACAATGAATAACAGGGAACAGCTGGGTACAATGAAGACGGGGAACAGCTGAGTGCAATGAACAGTGATTGGTACTGACAAGGATTGTGGGGAATGCAGTTCATGAATGGGATGACACCATGGAGACGAGGACCTCTAGTGAACACCAGTGATACACAAACAGACACTGTGACACTGTGAGTATGAGCTCTTACCAGGATCAACTGAATGCTGGATTTTCAAAAGTATGTGAAGTTTGTGACTCCATTGTTGCCATAAACTTGCACAACGTTCTTGAATGAATAATTAATTAGATGTACGCCGGTCTGTTTTCGTAGGGACATGCCCTTCACATGACGCGGAACAAAACGAACTGTGATTGGTTGCTTCACATGTCAGCCGTCAGTCTAAAGGTCTGGCTACGTGAGACTAGGAGGAGTCAGGAGCAGAAGGGGCCAGATGACCCAGGCTATACCCAGCGTGATGTTCAAAGGCAGAGCCGCAGGACGAAGGAGCCATGGTGGAGGCTTGGGCGATGGAACCAGGGGTTTGATCTCCTGTGACGAAGCTGGCCGCGGTGGAGACCCAAAGGGAGCTGAAGAGACACGGAGCCAGGCTAACGGCTCATGGGACCGAGGTGGAGGCGGTGATCCAGAAGACGGCAGTGGAGCTAGTGTGACTGAGGACAACGATAGAGCTGGCAGGAAGGTGGAGCCCGGTGGAGCCAAAGGGATGGAGGGCAGAGGTGCAACCGGAAGACAGGAATCTCACAGTGGATTCAAGGTGACGTCTGACCAAGTTGGAGACGTGGTGACGAGGAAGCCTGGTGGGATGATGGGCCACGGTGGATTTGAGGGAGTATTGAGCCAAGGCAGAGCCGATGGGTCGGAGGACCGAGGCGGAGTCCAGGGCTCTGTGGCTGGAGGTGGAGACGGGGGATCCTCACACCAAGGCGAAGCTGGGGACTGGGACCTGAGGCGAATCCCCTAAAGTGCAGGGGGACAACTGTGGATGAGCCAAGGGACTAACAGGAACCAGCGGAGAAAGGGCTTATGAATTTTTGGCTGGTGTTGGGAATCAAATGGGATTTATGGCTTGATTTAGCAGAGGAGGTGAGAGAGGGAGGCTGGGCGGGCACTCTGGAAACACAGGAAACTCTGGACTGGGTGGGACCCACGGTAATGGGAGTTTCAAAGGCATTATTTCCTCAAATAAATCCAAAATATTACCCAATATAAGTATTACCAAATATTAGTCCAGATTTAGCTCATTTACAGCCGGGGGTAAGTGACGGGTGTTGTAGCAGTCTCACACACCTGGTCAGACGTGTTGCTGGGCTCAGGCTCAGGGGCGGTTAATGGCGCAGTTGGGCTCGCTGGCACTCACAGGCTCATGCTCCGGAGTTCTGCTGTACAGTTGCTCCATCGGGTGGGGTGAAGGCTGGCTGGGCTCTGGGTCAGGTGGAGTGGGGCAAGTGGGCTCCGCGAGGCTGATGGTGAAATCCGATCCGTTCTGAACCAGCACCCACTCAACAAACATACCGAAATCCTCCTTTGGACTGCTCTAAGCAGAGTAGCACTGCTGGCAGGTCCATGTTGAAAGGGGAAACAAAAAAGGGGGGAAAACACACGAAAATTACCACTGTATTGGCCTGGTCTTCTGTCATGCTAGCTAATTTTTTTAAGTCTATTATTCTGTCACTAGAAGAAGACTCAATGATGTGCAATTGTTTTTAAGTGTTTTAATTTCATATTTGTTGTTTTGATCTGTAAGTTTGTGATTGTAACTGCTGTCCATTCTTGGCCAGGACACTCGAAAGATTTTTAATCTCAGAGAGATTTTCCTGGTTAAATAAAGGTAAAAAAAAAAAAAAAAAAATGCTGTGGCTATCTACAGTATATAAATGAGCTCATGATGAAGGAGAATACTGAATCAACAGTCTTTAATAAATCCACATAGGAGAAACACAAGAAGAGCAGGCAAACACGTCCACTAAAACAACGCCAAGACCAGAGAACAGAACCAAACAGGGAGTATACCAGAACAAATGAGGGAACTAATGAGCTAGATATTTAAGAACAGGTGAACTGAGAAAGACAGACTTGAAAACTAGGTCACAAGAACAGAAACAAACACAAAGCATAATCCTGACAACTGGTCATGTGGACAATCTTAATGAGGCTTTAATGATGGTCTCCATCCACTTTCTGTGTATAGAAGAGAGCAGCATTAATACTCTTAAAACGCTTCCTTTTGTTTTCCACAGAGGAACGAAAGTCATGCAAGCAACATGAGGGTGAGTAAATAGTTGCATTTTAATTTCGGGTGAACTATCCCTTTAACCATCATTCCCTTATTGTTTATATATACACTAGCTAAACAGGTTGTGCTACTACTGTAGTTTATAGTCAGGTTCTGTCCTGATTTTAAGGCCTAAATTTAGATCAGTTGTTTCTAGAGATTTTCACATCAGTTGTTGGGTGTTTTGTGGCATATTAACGTCTTGTTTCCTTCAATGCGATCTCCCTTATGACAGCGCCTGGCACACGTTATCTGGGGCATCTGTGTTTGTTCAATTATAACACCAGCATTCTCTCCTCTTTTAGGGTTCTAACCCGCTTTTGCTAATCGCATTTTGCCGCCTCAGGCTATTGAAAAACTGTAACGTTTAGGATCGGGAAAATTTGCTTAATTATTTGTCTTCCTCTGTGGTATTCACAAGTAAAAGTATTTCAGCTCCTTGTCTTGCAGCATGTTAGTATGGCCTACTTAGAACCATATACACTGATCTAATCTTAGATGGCTTCAAATCCAGCAGACAATGTTGTTTTTCAAGGGTCGACTGGATTATGCAGGATAATAAAGTTATCAAAATGGATATGTAGATGCTACACTGGGGAAATATTTCACTTCATTCAAAATAAAACTTCTGTTTGTTTTTGAGCAGTGCAGAACGAATGATGTAGTTTAATACTAAAAATGTTATTAGTTGTTGTATATATTATGGTATGGATGCATATTATAGTATTGCAAACACCACTAATAAGACAGTGATTCATGTTAGTGATGGTTTGTTATTGATATAATTTGATGTTTCATTACATTACTGAGTCATTACCCTAAAAATTGTGATTGCATTTGTCCTCCTTCATCCTCTGTCCTCAATCCTGACTTGCCCACTTCAAGAGCGATAACTTCAGAGGGAACGTCCCATTCATGTTGATCCCAGGGTGAACTCTTTCTATGATTAACTAAACTACGATGAGGCGCACCGCTTTTGCCCTCAACTGCATCACTGACACATAGATTTATCAAACGGCAGTTAGACCAACAGCAAACTCATAAAAATGAAGTATGGCTAAGAAAAGGGTAATGAAAGAGTATTGTGTTCCTGCATTTAATAAACCTGAGCATATTACAGCTTAATAGCTTATCATTTTATTTACTTCAGCTTCATTTTTACCACTTCAGTTCCAAACAAATATCCTAAGCAATATTGACCACCACAGGATACTTTTTTTTTATCATTTCACTTGTGCAGTGTGTTGAGAAAACTTCTTTTAAAAAAAAACTTTAAGCTTCTAATTTAAAGTAGTTAAACAATACAGCCTGTCATTTTGAAGATAGAATTAAAAAGATAGAAAATCACTACAATAAACTACATTAAGCCTTTTAAAGGTGCTAAGAGAAGATACAGAGACGTATTTATCTGGCACACTAAAACAATGAAAATCTCTTATATAAAATGATATTGTTATATAATGATACTGAACAGATACATTTGCACTTCATACAACTAATAAGACTGTAATACACCCTTAGACAGTTGTCACAGTTGTGTTTCTGTCTGAGTCTTGTTTTCATTAGTCACATGTCTTCCTTTGTTCTGTTTTCTCGCCACTCATTTGTTTCCACGGTAACCTTCATTAGTTCATCTGTCACACCTGTTTCCTCGTTAGTCTTGTCAGCTGTGTCTCATTTCCCTGATCTGTTTCCCTATGTATTTAAGCCCTGTGTGTTTCCTTGTTCACGGTCTGATCTATGTCGTACTAAGTGTGTGTGAACCTTCTCCCTGTCTTTGATGTACCTGTATGCTTTATATTGTGAGTAAAAGTTTGCATTGGAACTTTTGACTCTTCTTCATCTTCTTTTGCCTGCACCACACGGTGACAATAATATTTTATATGTGATAAAATTGGTCATAATTAGCCGCATCAATCACTATATCTCATTGGTGGTTTGGTTTTGTATTTCTGATGCGTCGTGCTAGGTAGCCCCGAAAACTCATTGGACCAAAATTTTGTTCCTCATGTGTTTTATGCTGACATGTATTCACATGCTATCTGAATTATCGTGAATGGTAGTTTCCTAGTTAAAAATTTGACATGAACAGGTTATGTTTACCACTGGGAAGCTCTGGGATAATTTTGATACCCAAGTTCCTGAGTTTGGCGGGGCATAAACTTTAAACATGGCGGAGAGGAGAACGATTGCTGCTGTGACTGCTATTCTTCATTAGTTTTTTCCACAACCGCTACATCGTCTTGTCTTTTCATTAAAGTAGTGCATATTTACTTGTATGAACAATCATTTAAAACTTATTGTATGTTTTATACACGAAAATAGCCTGTGTTTGACTGAAATTCCAGAATTGTCAGCAATGAATAGGATGCTATCATTTTGGCTTTAATAAGATTTTCCCAATAAATAGGAATAATTAACCTGGTGTCCTCCATGATTCCTGTTCTCTCCGACAGCAAAGCACTTGAACGCGACAAGCTTAATCACGACTTCAGAAGTGGAAAGTAGAACATTTCCGATAAGCAGCATTAAACACAAGGAAAATGGTAAAATTATGCTGTCTGAAGAAGAATTACAGAAGTCATATAAATCACCACCGCTCTTATATTTTTGTTTAGGTTTGTATTATTATTGAAAAAATCGTATTATGAGGAATGTTAAGAACGATATCTACAGAGATAGCTACAACTATAAAGTTTAAATCATTTTATTATTTTATTATTATAAAAATCCGAGAATAAGTCCACAGCTATAGTGATAACGACATAGAGGAACGATATCATTGGAATCACTTTCAGAATGATTTTTTGTTACAGCTGGCGAACGATAAAAACAATGACAGCTAATCAGAATCTACTCGATTAGCTCAAGCGAAAACGGAAACGTTTTTCTTTGTACAGATGACAATGTTGTCAAAACGATCCCAGTTCACACGGATCTGTGAAAACGACTAAATAACGCTATTACTTTATAATAATATAAAATGTACTACTTGGAGCAATGAAACAAAACTGTAACTTTTCGGCCCTCT
>NC_140229.1:24032109-24045554 GCF_951802725.1 Rutilus rutilus | reverse complement strand
AAATAATTTACAATGAATACTATAGTTATAATGTTGAGTACAGTTTTCCATACAATGGTTGTTAACTTAACTCTTTTAATTTTATTTAAATGCTACCTGTTAATTGATTAAAAACAAATTCCCCTACTATATATGGTGAAAAACTGATAAGAGATATTAATGGACATTTATGTAAGTTAAGTAAATACTGTTTAATGTACAGATATTGGAAAAATCTATAAACTGACATTCCCACAATTCCAGGCATTACACATTGTATTTTGTTTTAATAATTATGTTTCTTTTTAGCTTCTGTTGTAAGTTATGTATACAGGTACAAAACAGACTTTAGTACTTTAGAAGTTTAGAATAAAAAAATTTAGAAAAAAAAAAAAAAATTACTGTAAATTTAAGTAGTCATGTAAAACCTAAAATGTTACGGTAAAGTGCTGGCAACCACAGCTGCCATTTTTTACCATATATTTCAAGGTTTTTTTTTTTTTTTTTTTTTTTTTTATACCACATTGTACTGTAAGTGTCCCATTGCACAGTACTTAAAGGGATAGTCTGACTTATTTACTCACCATAGTTGTTCAAAACCTGTATGAGTTTCTTTCTTCTGTTGAACACCAAAGATGATATTTGAAGAATGCTGGTTACCAGAAAGCTGACGGTTGCCATCGACTTCCAGTATATTTTCCTGCTATGGAAGTCAATGGCCACTGCTCAACTGTTTGATTACCAACATTCTTCAAAATATCATCTTTTCTGTTCAGAAACTCATACAGGTTTGGAACAACTTGAGGGTGAGTAAATGATTACATAATTAAAAATTTTGAGTGTGAACTATCCCTTTAAATGTGTATTCTTGTATTGTTATTATAACAAACCTTAGTAGGGGACAATAGAGTTACCTTTAAAATATATGTGCCATTTAACTTATTGTACCAAATAGTAGCTTACTTTAGCCTTAACTAACCTAGTATGATGCTATTCAAACTTTGCAGTGCGATGACAATAATTTACGGAGAAAGTTTACGCTAATGTTCACTGTAACACCTGGGAATGCAGTGTGAACATCCTCTTTTATGGATTGCGACACATTTTGAAACACAATGCATATCTGTGTTTGGCCCTTATTAGCTCTTTTGCATTTGTTTACACACTCTCTCTAGTTTAATTTCACTGAACGCTGATGCATTCCTGCTTTAATTATTGATGGGCTTTTCCTAGTGCCGCTGCACTGATTACTTCTTCTTAATTAGTCAATTCTTTACCTCATACACAAAGTGCAATTAAACACAACAAGTTATTACCTCTGTCAGACAGACCATTAGTACGGTGGTGCGCGGATGTACACGCGCGTGTGAGTTTCAGCAGCCTATGGTTCAGTCTCATTGGAGATATATGACACAAACAAACTCCACTTTGCTATACAAACAAACACACACACACACACACATAGACCCACTTCCAAACAAACAACCCGTATCATCTCAAATGCATGGCAATTACTGTATGGCCTTCCTCTGCAGGGCTGGGAAAACACAAAGGACAAGTAGACGTAGCTTGCGGTTCAGTTGTAAATATCCCCTGCAATTCATTTGAGAGCGAATCAGAGACATTAAGCTCAGCTGCGAGTGGAAAAGCACATAAACGGCTTTAAAATTAAAATTGAGCTTGGAATCAGCTGTGGCGATGCGTTCTTGGCAAACGTTGCTGCAGCGTTTTAGAAACAGAGCGGGGCGTATCGTCCGGGGCGGAACCTCTCGATTGCTATTATAATTATTCACCACCTTTTAGTTGATTAACTTCTAATTGCTCCTCTGCATTCTAATGGTCCCACTCTGATCATTACAGTTATTGCCTGCCATAATTACCGGTAATGTTCTTTTCGACACACTTGTAATAATTGCCTGTGGAGAAAAGTTTGTTTTTTGGAGGTTGTCGTTGTACATGGAATTCACACATGAAAACTGATGGAAAACAACATTATAGGTCGATAACTATAGTCTTTGACCGTCTTTTTTTTTTTTTATGTTAACTGAGTAAAGTACTGTAACTCTTGATTAAACATCTATATCTCGTCAAATGTTGTGCTCTTTAGCAGGACACAAAATCAGAATTACATGAATTATTTTATATAATACTGTAAGAAATATTCTGCTAATAAACTAACGTTTAGGTAAACTGAGAAACATTCAGTAGCTCTTTTGTCTGACATGATTAAACATCTTTATTTTGTCAAACTGTTCGCACTTTAGCAAGACAAATAATTAACATTCTGATTAAATTAATATAACACTGTGGATTTAAATAAGAACAGTTTAATGCTAATCAACTAAAGCACTTAACGTATAATGGCTTTGCGGAGGTACTTGTAGTTACATTGTTATTACAATGTTATTAATTATAATAACCATGTAATTACCCTTTTCATTGTGTTTTCTACATTTCAAAATGTATATATTACTGGCTATTAAGTAGTTTAATTAAGAAGAAGTTTAATAGTAATGAACTGCACTGTTTTTGTAAAGAATAAAGAATTGAATGCAAATTTGTAAAGAAAACCAAGATTATTGGAGTACGTTTTACAAGAAAATACTATTTCAGTCTTTCTACAAAATTTCACGTTTAGTCTAATATGTTACTTGCCATTTATTTGTAATAATTTGTGAAATTTACTAGCAATTTTCGAGCGAAATTTGTTTCAAAGTAATTTATACTACTACAAATTTTGTTCAGCGCACATTTGTAACGTAATGTAAAATGTTTATCTTGAAATAATCAGCCTTATAGTTTAGAAGTAAAAAACACTTCTATATCTAGAAATGCTTTTTTGCACTAAGACTTTCTATTAGTTGTGGGACCAATAAATCATGAATAAAACATTCATAATACATTTGATGGATTCACTATTTCCTTATATTGGGCTTGATTATTATCAAATACAGCATATCATTCAGTTTCCTAAGAATTGCTGCATTTGTATTGTTTTGTTTTTTGAGGGGTGTGTTAAAAGCCTTTCACAAATCCAAAGCCGACTTAACCATAATACACCAACTAGCCTTTGAAAAAGCAAAGACGGCACATTTTAAAGTTCTTAACAGCTACCCCTCTGCCCTCCACATCCACCACCCACCCACACACACACACACACACACACACACACACAAACCCCTGGATAATGTTCCTTGCGCAAGGCTGACCAAAGCTTTCCTATCGCCTCCCTCTCTCTCCTGTTTTTCCAGACCATTAGAGATATTGCCGAGCCTGGGAACTCTGCATGTTAAATCACTTAATCAAAAGCAATGGGTCGAAAATCTTGTTTCTCTTCTTTTATTTGATTCATTCCTCCAGATAAAGGGAGAGCAGGGAATACAGAAAGCACATTATCACTTTGGCCCAATAGCACATGCATTATGTTCTAAGCAGCCGCAGAAAGACTATCATTGGGTCTGATCCCTCTGGGTATGGGGCGACTGTTTTCACCGATCATCCATTCAAACACCCTACGAGCGCTCCGCCGCCTGCCTGTATCGCGTCTATCCTCCCGTGGCCCCCGTGGTCCTCCTTGTCACTCGGCTTGGCGTGAATGAATAGACCCTTTTAAGTTGAAACACCTGTGCTGTAATTCTAAAGTGTCAAACAGAGATGCATAACACCGCTCGCTTGCCTTAATAAAGTTCTTGCAGATGCAGCATTCAAGAGAGAGATACGGGGAGAGGGGAGTCACGCTTGCTGGGATGTGCCCGGGAGCCAGGACCTTCGCTTTGACTCCTGCACTTGCACTGAGACTATCTGAACGCTACCTCCATATTAACAGGGGCTAACTTTCTGTTTCAAAGCCAGCAAACACTGAAGTCCACCCTTTACAGACCTTAATCGTGCACTCTTAAAAATTAAGGATTATTTGCAGTGATGCCATAAAAGAACCATTTTAGTGAACAGCTCTTAAATTGACCATATCTTTCTTTGTGTAAAGAATATTTTAATAACCTAAAGAACCCTTTTCCACCAAAAATAACCTTTTGTGGAATACATGCTTAAAAACAAAGGTTCTTTGTTGGCATTTATGGTTCAATGACATTAAAGTCCCCATGAAATCAAAATTGAAGTTTTTTTTTTTTTGCTTTTAGCATGAATATGTTAGTCTTAAGGTTATCTATAAGCCAGTGTGCTCTGAAACAATGACACAATTCACATTTAGAAGATATGAGCATTCAAAACTTACAGTCTTTCACTTCTGCCAAAATGACATCACTCTGCATTCCAGCTTCTCATCAGATTTTCTGTCCAATCAAATGCTCTCTAGAATCTGAAGCCCCGCCCCCTACACTATAAATAGACGCTGAAGCTGCGGCTGAAATCTTGTTCACACGTTTACTATTTTCTACATTGTGAATGGCACATAGTGCACTATATAGGGGATAGCGAACGATTCATACAGTGTAAATATGCTTTCCACTGGGGCGAATGAAGTAGGTCCGCCACAGCTCCGGTCCAGAGACACGATACACAGAGCGGATCATATGATCGAGTCGGCGAAGACCAGAAAACATATCAGACCCATTTGAATTCTGCACTGAATGCTGTATTATAAAGTTATATGAAGGACATTAGGAGGAGAAATGGTTAGACAGACTAGGATTTAGAAACAGTTCTGACGAGTAGAAGAGGTAGCACCGGTGCCGTGCGCCAACGTAAATTACATACTTTTCATACACATCCTCAGCATGATTATGATCACTGTTTTGCTTTGGTAACAGTTTCATATTAAATCTAAAAGGGGAATCATACAGTGGCTGTCATAAGCTGTCAAATGCGGCTTTACGAAGCTCAACAGCTCTGGCCGAGCTGTGATATAAATGAAACGCTATTGGCTGTTTAAAAAGGGGGAGGAGCTGCTTGATATGTCCCGCCCTGTCTTCCTGTTTCAGTGGAAATTACTCCAACACATTGAATAATGCTGCACTTTTCAAGGCTCTTCAGTGGGACTTTAACATCCATGAAAACAAAAACTTCTTTATAGTGGAAAAAGGTCCTTTTGTTCCAAATGTTCTTAACACAAAGAAAACAAAATGGTTCTTTTAAAAACTGTCCACTGAGATGTTCTTTCAGCCCGTTCTCATCCCAAGGCGTCATATACTGACGCTTTTGACATTTCGTCTACATCGAACGCACATGGCACCCTTTAGCGTCAATATGAGACGCAGATAGATATGGGCCAGAAGGCGCCTCCTAGCGGTCTAACCCTAACCCTACACCAGACCTAAACCTACCCATACACCGAACAAAGCTCTGTGCGTGTCATATTGACGCTAAAAAGGGTGCCATGTGCGTTCGATGTAGACGAAATGTCAAAGGCGTCAGTATATGACACCCTAGGATGAGAATGCGTTGGTTCTTTGGGTAACCAAAAATGGTTCTCCTGTGGCATAAGGGGCTTTCGTACCAGGTAGTTATAGGAACTCAGTTATAGGAACTACTCACCAGAACTGTCCCCCGGGAACTAAATGTTCTCCTAAGGGTAATTTTCCTGGTTGCATTCACACCGGCTGTAGGAACTGTGAAGTGCCGTAAGCCGGCCGACAGAAACTTAAGCGCAGCATTCAACAACATCTACAACTCCGTAGCGTAAAGGTTGAGAAGTTCATGGCCTCCATCTATCACTGTTTTCCATGTTCCTGGAGTTAGTTTGTGGAGTAAATATATGTAAACTGTGTGTGTTTACACAGCTTTTTAAAAATGGCGGGTGCTGGTGTTTCGTATGGCATGCGTTCGGCCAATCAACATACACTTGCGTCACTGGTAGTTCCTGTTGAGTTACACCCTACTAAAGTAACAGCTAATTTAGTGTTACCCAAAAGGCGTTCCTATAACCAAAATCGTTCCCAGTTCCTGCGGTGCGAACACGCCAAAAAGCGGGTACTTGCGCCAATATTTACTGGATCTATGAAACCGTTCCTCTGGTGCGAAAGCCCCTATAAATGTGAAAACACCCTTTTGGAGCCTTTATTTTTAAGAGTTTCCATGGATGTTAAAGGTTCTTCAGGTAACCATAGACTTACCATAATTTTTTTTAGCGTGTGAGACAAAAATACTGAACCACATTTTTCAGGTATCAGATAGATTATCATTTGGGTGCATAAGTCACATAGGCATCAAATGCGTGACAGAAAATGGTCACATCAACAGCATCAAAACATGTACTCATTATTTTGATTTTGATTAGCAAAACAAAAAAAGTATTCTTGTTGACTATTCGTGTCGCCTTAAACGCAAGATGAAGGAAATAAGACTTTGCTTACAGACATATGTTTGGGCAGCATAACGTATGCTTTCCTATCAACTCAGGAGAAACAGACAAATCACTGAACTTATAGAGGAAGACAAATCCATACGCGGCATCCTGTGCAGCTGCCGCCATCTGCATTCTCATACACACTGTGTGTCTTTCTCCATAACCTCACACAGCTGTGGGGAAATGTGTGAATGAAGTCATTTAACTACAATAGCTAGAAAAACCTTTTGTTTGAACCCCTTTTGGCCTGATCAACGTCATCTCGTTTGTATTTGTTGGTATTTGAGTGAAAAAGCGTTGGAATAGACTGAAACTGAACCTATTGGGGGAAAATTTAAGTATGCACTTATGAACTTTAAAAACATACAACTGTTTGCAAAAAAAGAATCTGTACGCAATACCCATTAAAGCATTTCACAGAAACTACTGTATGAGTTGAAGCCAGTGGATTACTCTTCAAAGATCTGTTCCCGGATGGCCTTTTCGTCCAGTTTCAATGAACAATCTAATCATAAGGCTCTTAGGCCCGGACAGGGAAAGCTTCTCAAAGTACTTATCAACGAAAGAATAAAAACACTCTTTTAATTATGAAAAGTGAAAACCACAGCATCTTTGTGGAGAGTTTGGAGTGGCTAATGCATTCCACGATCATCAGATAATCTTTAACCCCGCTCTTTAAGACGCTCTGTGTAATTTCATGATTGGGGGTCCAGATCGGGAGCCGCTTTTCAAGAGCCTTGCACAGTGTGATAAAGAGCGGTTCGGCCAAAATCACTTTCTTTATGAGCGGACAGAAGGCACAACAATGCCTAATATCTGTTCATCTTCTTAAACTTTTTGACTTTTGCTTTGTGTTCAATCCCTTAACACGCAAACATCAACCATCCATTTAGCTAAAACTTCAAATCCCGCATGAGAAGTGCTCAAGGTCGGATCTGAGGGAATGCGGTATTGTGGAAAGAAAGTCTAAGTATTAAAGCTTTCCATTTATAATAAATGAATGAAAATTTGATGAAAAGTGAATTGGAAAGGAAAACAATAGGACAAAAGTAAAACAAAAGCAACCTTTAAAAGAAAAGAAGAAAATCCCTTCATTTTCTTCCCAACAACAGCATGTTTAAAAAGGAGAGTGAATCAAATAAAACTTTAATCTTCTTACTCTAGTGCTTGAAACTGAACCCTGGCCTTGCGTCTTTATAAGTTATTATAAAAAGTCACTAATGATAGTTATAATGCGGTAATATTTCTCATGCAAATAACTTGTTTATTTGTTTTTGCTCAACTGAAATTCCGGTAAAGTAATGAGAAGTGAGCGGGGGGGGGGGGGGGGGGGGGGTGTTTGATATGTATGCTTGCTTTGGTTTAAAAGTTTAAGAGGGGATGTTCTGTCATGACGCCGACACAGATCAAAAAATTAATTTGATATATATTTCGGTAAGACGATTACCCACTGGGAATAAAGTCGCAGGCATCTGCCGAACTGCGTGGCTCATTAGGTAAGTTGGTGCACTTCTCTAATTGAGGGTTAAGTTCAAAACATGGCATCCTTTGTGAATGTAACTCTCGCTTTCAAGTTATAATGACCAGAATGAAGAACTATGTTACAGAAAAAAAGAATCAAAGCCTGATAGAAACATTATAATAGGTTAATAATTTGTAAGGGCATAAATCTTTGCTCTGAACACAATTGAATTAAACTATGATTCTTTAGTTTATGATGCAATGCATCATGAAATTTAAATTTGATGATGCTGTTTCATTCAATCAAATAATGTTGCCATAATCCATAATTACTTTCAAAAATATGCTGAAGAGTCAAATGTAATTTTACACCATACACTGTAAAAAAAGATTTTTCTAAGCTATAAAGATTTTTGGAGAGTTTTACAAGAAATTTACTAGCAATTTCTGAGTGAAAATTGTTTGTACACCATTTTTTTCAGCGATTTCAAAAATTGCATTTTGAATAAAAACAACATGCAGTGTGTTGTTATTATAGTCATTTTAATCAGCTAGTAAATTCTTTAATACATACATAGAATTTTCATTGTAAACATTGTCATCTCTTAATTTTTAAATAACTATAATTATTTTGCTGAAATATTTTGTACTCTCATGTCAATACTACCTTGAGAGGGATCTCATTCATATTTGTGTATACATAGTATATGTACACATGTTTGAATGAATGGAAGAACAATAGCATTGTGTTTATATCATTTTAAACATAAAGCAAGTTTTTGCTTGTACAACTTTAGAGTTGTAAAAATATTTACAAATCCTGACCACATTTTTTAAAATGCATGTCATGGCAATAAATACTTTATGGTTCACAACCAAATTTTATAGAATTTTTAACATCATTGGAATGGTACGAATCTTGGTAAAGATTTTGACACTTGCAATGTGCACACACACACACACACACACACACACACACACAGAGAGAGAGAGAGAGAGAGAGAGAGAGAGAGAGACAGACAGACAGACAGACAGACACACACACACAGACACACACACACGTACACACACGCACACACACAAATACACACATACACACACAGCGACCGCATTGGAAATGAATGGGAAACTAATTTCATGTAGTGGAAATAGAGATATCAACCTCAAATTTGAAACACATCTTGTTCAGATTTATGACTTTGATTTTATTGCAGAAAATTACTGTAAAACATGTTTTGGAAATGTTATAAATTTCATATAAAATTTCAAATAGTATTTCTGTGCATTTCTCATAATAATACACTTAAACTTCAATTACTTCACATTCACAAAAAAAAAAAAAAAAAAATTTTTCACTTCAGCAATAATCTGCCAAGTGTCTTCTTTAAAAAGAGATCAAACTTTTAAGTTGGAAATTTCATTTTCAGGTCAATGTTTAAAAAGTGAATAACAGGTAATAAATGGATTATAACTTTTATAATTTGGTACCATAAGATTCCCTAAACATACAAAATATTAAATAAAAAACATTACTGAACTAAAATATAGTCATTTCATCTAAATAAAATTAGAAATATCTGTCATTTTTTGCCCACCACGTGAGCAGCACCAAAGGGTTAATTAACCTCATTTATTATAAATACAATACAATCAATGAATCCAATATAATATAAAGTTCTATGGGGAATTTATAATGATATGTACATTTATCAGATTGTTCAGCTGTGCTGAAACTGATACAGTACATCAATGTCTATTTATTTGATTCTACTTTTTTTAGGTCAAATCTCATGATCACTGTAGATAATGATATGAAAATTAGATTATTTGATCAGCTTTTTAATCTTAACAAGCAATATAAATAGAAAAATAAATCCATCTCGACTAGGTTAAAAAAACAAAAAAAAAACACAGAAGTACCCAGGCCATGATTTGGTTATGAATATTGAAAGCCATCCGAACTGTGGGCCTGTATGAGTGTGTTCAGAGAGCTGGAGCTCCAGCAGTGGCCCAGTGAATAGAACACCGTACAATTAATACAGGGTCCCATCTGTCCCGACCTGCGTCTCAATCTGATTGTAGCCCGCTCTCCATTGTGCCTTTTTATCTCTAAGTGTTTCTACTGCTCTCTGCCGCTGTATCTCGGCATTCTTTGAATATCGAGGAGAGGTGGCATGCATTCATGCGTGTGTCGGTCAGGCTCGACTCTTAGAGGCCTGGAGCACTACTATAGCTCTTTGATTTCAGAGGGAGTGTTTGAGAGACTCTAGGGGGTGGAGAGCACGGGCCTGAGCGTGGCGATGGACGTCGAGTGAGAGCGCGTCTGAAACACGAGTGTGGGCGCTCTGCTACGAAGTGCATTAGCATAACAATGGCTTTCATCTCGCAGGACACACACACACACACACACACACACACAGCCGGTAACCCTGCTGTAGGGTGTTTACCTCTGACCACGACATGCATTAAAGTACCCTCTGCCTGTATCTGCATATGAAGATCAAATAAAAATACATCCCCATCATGATTACACAACAGCATCTAACATTGGAAACGCTCTGATCAGCGGTCATAATCAAGATTATTAATACTCAACCGAGTGGATCATTCAAGATTTGTATTTGCCTGCACTCCAAAAAAAAAAAAAAAAAAAAGAAGATTTTTGCTGCTTGTTCAATTTAGTTAATTAAATGAGTTACCGCAACATAATTCTTTAACATTTTGTGACAATTACGTTTCAATTTTAATTTGCAAAATGGTTATTTGCTTAATCCGTTTGATTAGGCCCGGGCAATATGGAATATTTACTTTATTGGTGATAATAAAAAAGTTATCTGTCATAATAAAAAAGTGTCTCTGATTTAAACTTCAGCTTTTGAGTCGGTCAGTTTCATTCATTTCCAGTAATTTGTTCAAACTGTTCATTTCAAAACTGATTCTTCGCAGTTTTCATGTATAAAAAAATATTAAAATGTTGTAGAGATTGCTGTTTATTATTGTAATATTAGTGCATGCACTGTAAATGTACATTCTAAAATATAGAAACATTTCTAGGTGAATTTTAGTTCTTATCAAATATTTTACATTAGTTTTGTTGAAATGCTCCTCTGCAAAAAAAGAAAAAAGTCAAATATTTCAGATCATAGAAAGATATCTTAATATTAATAGCCAGTGTTTTAAAAAAAAAGTGTTATGAAATAATGTAATGTAGTATTATTTTAATACTTTTTTTACAATGGATGAATGACTTGTTTTATGGTAGTGCAGAAAATCAAATCCAGCTGAATTGCATAGGCTTGACGAAATGACGAAAACCCGTTTTTTTTTTACTTCCTTTAATTGCATAGATTTTTTTTTTCCCTCAGTTTTATTACATCTATTGAACACTTTTATTTTTTGAGCATGCACTAAAGGATTGCACTAAAATAAGGCTGTTCAAATAATACGTAAAATATTCAAATGCAAAGCATTTAGTCAATGGTCCTGACCACATCTGTTTCGGGCGCTTTCATATTCAAGTTGTGATGACGTGAAAATGAAAGTTGCTTGTGAAAGGTGCATGGCTTACAAGGCAAATGGCATTTTTGATTGTGCCATCTGCTTTGTGTCTGGCTACATCAATGCATATGCGCTTACTGTTTTTGCATATGTAAAGTTGGGCTGCTCTTTCCCATGTATTCAATCCCCTAAAAAAAGAGGGGGGGGGGGGGGGTCTTTTTTCCCTTGACAAGCCAGAGACATTGTACAATGAGGCACGTGAAAACATGTCCCTAGTATCTGAATGTGATTCATTGGACAGCTTCTTCAAATTAATTCCCAGAGTCGGGCCAGATTGCTTTACAGCTATGTCATATTCCTTTGAATGGCAAAGCCTGTTGACGGAAATGGAGGGTGACAGCCACCCCGAAAGCCCATTGCGTGATGTGGCGGGACAAAATGATAGGGGTCATAGCAAGTGTTATTACACCGGGCCCACACAATATCTCCCAAAAGCACCACACTGTGTTTTTATCCATAATTTAGATTGCCGGCTTATAGTCGGCTCTCTGCGTTAGATGAGGAAATAGATCTGTCCCGCCATGCATGGAGATTTCTCTAATCATATGTTGGCGGGAAGCAGAAAACAGCGACATGGGGCAAAACACACACCAGAAGGTGGTTACCACCGAAAGCGCTTTTGCCAAATCGTCAAATAGAAAACAAGCCATTTTGAAAATAAACAGAAGCCGTCGCTCGGCCTAGAAAAGCCAATATAGGCTTTATAAACCAGACACTTTGTTCAAAAAGTCATCATAATGCAGAACGATGTGCGAGAATTAACCATGAAGTCCTTGACACCACAATTATAAATCAGCCCAAAAAGGACAAAATGTATAGTTTTGTTTGCATTTACCAAGTGCCTCAAACCAAACTCTGAGTATCGTTCATTCCCAGACAGCAACATAGTGTCGGCCCAGATCCGGGCCACATCTGGTACATGTGGATTTAACCGGATCTGGGCCGACACTATGTTGCTGTCTGGGAAAGATCTGATTCCACAAAACTTTCAAACTCTGGCAAATTCTTCATCAAAAGCGTTCATTGTATCGCAGAACCTGATTTCACCAAGTGCAACATGTTCCTGGATCAACATCTCTTTTCATCCTGGAACAACATTACAATCAACCAATGAGATTTGAGCGACAAGTTTACAGTTTATGGGCCAGATTTACTAACAGCTTGTGCCAGGGCAAACCCTCTTTTGGCGTTAACAAAACTACTGTCAGTATTTACTAAAGACACTCAGTGAGAAATTAGCGCTGAAAAGGCTTGGATAGGGTCATTTTTTGCGGCTGATCTTATTGGATATGCATTTGTAGGAGTTTTACTTTCAGACGCTAAAATTTGGGAGAAGAGTTTTTAAATGAATCATGCAAGATGGTTTGCTAAGGTTTGCACTATCAGTTTACTGGTATTTGTGCAATTAATTAACGCCCAAACCAGACACTAATTTGCGCTTCTCTTGGTAGATTGCGTTGGTCATTACGGGAATGCTCCGGCTGCGCCTGCGTTCTTTTATTTGCGTGTCGTCAGTAGATCACGAGCACAACTTTCCACTCTCATCGGCGCTTTTTTGGTTTTGCGCTCTCGTGCTAATTTGCCCTGTTTAGTAAATCTGGCCCTATGTCAAGTTTAGGCTTACAACCAGGGTTAGTTGCTTCTACATCAGTGTTATTCCAACACCTATTATTTCCAACGCTATCTCAGGATCAATTCGTACAAATTCGTCTAAACCCCAGTGACGGGTAGGTTTCGGGGCGGGGTCAGGGGTAGGTCATTCATACGAATTGGGCAACTCGTAAAATATGTACGATTTGGCAAAAATCGTACAAATTCGCATGAGTGAGGTCATATGAATAAATACAAATTAGCCACCTCGTAAAATACGTACTAATTGCCGTGAGATGGGGTTGATTATTTCCCTCTGATTTTAGGAATAGGTTATGGATAAGGTTAGGTTTAGGGGAGGGATAGGGTTAGGATTAAATTTTCGGACAAAATATGTTGACCCTGGAACACATCTAACTCTTCGCGCAGAATCAGCACGTGCCTTTGTATCAGTCTCAGAATGTTGGTGTAAATTCCTGCAGTCTTAGGGATGCTTGCGGTTTATGCATCAGACGGTCAGAGAGTGAATTGTGGATGAGACTAAAGAAGCTGT